>NC_091474.1:245106103-245161423 GCF_036971445.1 Narcine bancroftii
TCCTTTCCCCCTCTTCCCTGCCCTTTCCCCCTCTTCCCTGCCCTTTCCCCCTCTTCCCTGCCCTTTCCCCCTCTTCCCTGCCCTTTCCCCCTCTTCCCTGCCCTTTCCCCCTCTCCCCTGCCCTTCCCCCTCTCCCCTGCCCTTCCCCTCTCCCCTGCCCTTCCCCCTCTCCCCTGCCCTTTTCTCCTCCCTCTCCCCTGCCCTTCCTTTTCTTCCCCCTCGCCCCTGCCATTCCTTTTCTTCCACTCTCTCCCCTGCCCTTCCTTTTCTTCCCCTCTCTCCCCAGTCCTTCCTTTTCTTACCCTCTCTCCCCTGCCCTTCCTTTTCTCCTCCCTCTCCCCTGCCCTTCCTTTGCACCCCCCTCTCCCCAGCTCTCTCCCCTGCCCTTTTCTTCCCCTCTTCCCTGCCCTTCCTTTTCTACCCCTCTCTCCCCTGCCCTTCCTTTTCTCCTCCCTCTCCCCCTGGCTCTCTTCCCTGCCCTTCCTTTTCTACCCTGCCCTTCCTTTTCTTCCAACCTTTCCCCGGCTCACTCCCCTGCCCTCTCTCCTCTGCCCTTTTTCTTCCCCTCTCTCCCCTGCCCTTTTTCTTCCCCTCTCTCCCTGCCCTTCCTTTTCTTCCCCTCTCTCCCCTGCCCTTTTCTCCTCCCTCTCCCCTGCCCTTCCTTTTCTTCCCCCTCGCCCCTGCCATTCCTTTTCTTCCACTCTCTCCCCTGCCCTTCCCCCTCTCCCTGCCCTTCCCCCTCTCCCTGCCCTTCCCCCTCTCCCCTGCCCTTCCCCCTCTCCCCTGCCCTTCCCCCTCTCCCTGCCCTTCCCCCTCTCCCCTGCCCTTCCCCCTCTCCCCTGCCCTTCCCCCTCTCCCCTGCCCTTCCCCCTCTCCCCTGCCCTTCCCCCTCTCCCCTGCCCTTCCCCCTCTCCCCTGCCCTTCCCCCTCTCCCCTGCCCTTCCCCCTCTCCCCTGCCCTTCCCCCTCTCCCCTGCCTTCCCCCTCTCCCCTGCCCTTCCCCCTCTCCCCTGCCCTTCCCCCTCTCCCCTGCCCTTCCCCCTCTCCCCTGCCCTTCCCCCTCTCCCCTGCCCTTCCCCCTCTCCCCTGCCCTTCCCCCTCTCCCCTGCCCTTCCCCCTCTCCCCTGCCCTTTCCCCCTCTCCCCTGCCCTTTCCCCCTCTCCCCTGCCCTTTCCCCCTCTCCCCTGCCCTTTCCCCCTCTCCCCTGCCCTTTCCCCCTCTCCCCTGCCCTTTCCCCCTCTCCCCTGCCCTTTCCCCCTCTTCCCTGCCCTTTCCCCTCTTCCCTGCCCTTTCCCCCTCTTCTCTGCCCTTTCCCCCTCTTCCCTGCCCTTCCCCCTCTCTCTCCCTGCCCTTCCTTTTCTTCCCCCCTCTCCCCTGCCCTTCCTTTTCTTCCCCTCTCCCCTGCCCTTCCTTTTCTTCCCCTCTCTCCCCTGCCCTTCCTTTTCTTCCCCTCTCTCCCCTGCCCTTCCTTTTCTTCCCCTCTCTCCCCTGCCCTTCCTTTTCTTCCCCTCTCTCCCCTACCCTTCCTTTTCTTCCCCTCTCTCCCCAGTCCTTCCTTTTCTTACCCTCTCTCCCCTGCCCTTCCTTTTCTCCTCCCTCTCCCCTGCCCTTCCTTTGCACCCCCCTCTCCCCAGCTCTCTCCCCTGCCCTTTTCTTCCCCTCTTCCCTGCCCTTCCTTTTCTACCCCTCTCTCCCCTGCCCTTCCTTTTCTCCTCCCTCTCCCCCTGGCTCTCTTCCCTGCCCTTCCTTTTCTACCCTGCCCTTCCTTTTCTTCCAACCTTTCCCCGGCTCACTCCCCTGCCCTCTCTCCCCTGCCCTTTTTCTTCCCCTCTCTCCCCTGCCCTTCCTTTTCTTCCCCTCTCTCCCCTGCCCTTCCTTTTCTTCCCCTCTCTCCCCTACTCTTCCTTTTCTTCCCCTCTCTCCCCAGTCCTTCCTTTTCTTACCCTCTCTCCCCTGCCCTTCCTTTTCTCCTCCCTCTCCCCTGCCCTTCCTTTGCACCCCCCTCTCCCCAGCTCTCTCCCCTGCCCTTTTCTTCCCCTCTTCCCTGCCCTTCCTTTTCTAACCCTCTCTCCCTGCCCTTCCTTTTCTCCTCCCTCTCCCCCTGGCTCTCTTCCCTGCCCTTCCTTTCTACCCTGCCCTTCCTTTTCTTCCAACCTTTCCCCAGCTCACTCCCCTGCCCTCTCTCCCCTGCCCTTTTTCTTCCCCTCTCTCCCCTGCCCTTTTTCTTCCCCTCTCTCCCCTGCCCTTTTTCTTCCCCTCTCTCCCCTGCCCTTTTTCTTCCCCTCTCTCCCCTGCCCTTCCTTTTCTTCCCCTCTCTCCCCTGCCCTTTTCTCCTCCCTCTCCCCTGCCCTTCCTTTTCTTCCCCCTCGCCCCTGCCATTCCTTTTCTTCCACTCTCTCCCCTGCCCTTCCTTTTCTCCTCCCTCTCCCCTTGGCTCTCTTCCCTGCCCTTCCTTTTCTACCCTGCCCTTCCTTTTCTTCCAACCTTTCCCCGGCTCACTCCCCTGCCCTCTTTCCCCTGCCCTTTTTCTTCCCCTCTCTCCCCTGCCCTTTTTCTTCCCCTCTCTCCTCTGCCGTTCATTTTCTTCCCCTCTCTCCCCTGCCCTTCCTTTTCTTCCCCCTCTCCCCTGCCCTTCCCCCCTCTTCCCTGCCCTTCCTTTTCTTCCCCTCTCCCTTGCCCCTTTTCTTCCCCCCTCTCCCCTGCCCTTCCTTTTTTTCCCCTCTCTCCCCTGCCCTTCCTTTTCTTCCCCTCTCTCCCCTGCCCTTCCTTTTCTTCCCCTCTACCCCGCCCTTCCTTTTCTTCCCATCTCTCCCTTGCCCTTCATTTTCTTCCCCTCTCTCCCCTGCCCTTCCTTTTCTTGCCCCCTCTCCCCTGCCCTTCCTTTTCTTCCCCCCTCTTCCCTGCCCTTCCTTTTCTTCCCCCCTCTCCCCTGCCCTTCCTTTTCTCCTCCCTCTCCCCCTGGATCTCTCCCCAGCCCTTCCTTTTCTTCCCCTCTCTCGCTTGCCCTTCTTTTTCTCCTCCCTCTCCCCCTGGCTCTCTTCCCTGCCCTTCCTTTTCTTCCCCCCTCTCCCCGGCTCCCTCCCCTGCCCTTCCTTTTCTTTCCCTCTCTCCCCAGCCCTTCCTTTTCTTCCCCTCTCTCCCCTGCCCTTCCCCCTCTTCCCTGCCCTTCCTTTTCTTCCCCCTCTTCCCTGCCCTTCCTTTTCTTCCCCCTCTTCCCTGCCCTTCCTTTTCTTCCCCCTCTTCCCTGCCCTTCCTTTTCTTCCCCCTCTTCCCTGCCCTTCCTTTTCTTCCCCCTCTTCCCTGCCCTTCCTTTTCTTCCCCCTCTTCCTGCCCTTCCTTTTCTTCCCCCTCTTCCCTGCCCTTCCTTTTCTTCCCCCTCTTCCCTGCCCTTCCTTTTCTTCCCCCTCTTCCCTGCCCTTCCTTTTCTTCCCCCTCTTCCCTGCCCTTCCTTTTCTTCCCCCTCTTCCCTGCCCTTCCTTTTCTTCCCCTCTCTCCCCTGCCCTTCCTTTTCTTCCCCTCTCTCCCCTGCCCTTCCTTTTCTTCCCCTCTCTCCCCTGCCCTTCCCCCTCTCCCCTGCCCTTCCCCCTCTCCCCTGCCCTTCCCCCTCTCCCCTGCCCTTCCCCACTCTTCCCTGCCTTTTCCCCCTCTTCCCTGCCCTTTCCCCCTCATCCCTGCCCTTTCCCCCTCTTCCCTGCCCTTTCCCCCTCTCCCCTGCCCTTTCCCCCTCTCCCCTGCCCTTTCCCCCTCTCCCCTGCCCTTCCCCCTCTCCCCTGCCCTTCCCCCTCTCCCCTGCCCTTCCCTCTCTCCCCTGCCCTTTTCTCCTCCCTCTTCCCTGCCCTTCCTTTTCTTCCCCCTCTCCCCTGCCCTTCCTTTTCTTCCCCTCTCTCCCCTGCCCTTCCTTTTCTTCCCCTCTCTCCCCTGCCCTTCCTTTTCTTCCCCTCTCTCCCCTGCCCTTCCTTTTCTTCCACTCTCTCCCCTGCCCTTCCTTTTCTCCTCCCTCTCCCTTGGCTCTCTTCCCTGCCCTTCCTTTTCTACCCTGCCCTTCCTTTTCTTCCAACCTTTCCCCGGCTCACTCCCCTGCCCTCTCTCCCCTGCCCTTTTTCTTCCCCTCTCTCCCCTGCCCTTCCTTTTCTTCCCCTCTCTCCCTGCCCTTTTCTCCTCCCTCTCCCCTGCCCTTCCTTCTCTCCTCTCTCCCCCTGGCTCTCTCCCCTGCCCTTCATTTTCTTCCCCTCTCTCCCCTGCCCTTCCTTTTCTTCCCCCTCTCCCCTGCCCTTCCCCTCTCCCCTGCCCTTCCCCCTCTCCCCTGCCCTTCCCCCTCTCCCCTGCCCTTCCCCCTCTCCCCTGCCCTTCCCCCTCTCCCCTGCCCTTCCCCCTCTCCCTGCCCTTCCCCCTCTCCCCTGCCCTTCCCCCTCTCCCCTGCCCTTCCCCCCTCTCCCCTGCCCTTTCCCCCTCTTCCCTGCCCTTTCCCCCTCTTCCCTGCCCTTTCCCCTCTTCCCTGCCCTTTCCCCCCTCTTCCCTGCCCTTTCCCCCTCTTCCCTGCCCTTTCCCCCTCTCCCCTGCCCTTCCCCTCTCCCCTGCCCTTCCCCCTCTCCCCTGCCCTTCCCCCTCTCCCCTGCCCTTTTCTCCTCCCTCTCCCCTGCCCTTCCTTTTCTTCCCCCTCGCCCCTGCCATTCCTTTTCTTCCACTCTCTCCCCTGCCCTTCCTTTTCTTCCCCTCTCTCCCCAGTCCTTCCTTTTCTTACCCTCTCTCCCCTGCCCTTCCTTTTCTCCTCCCTCTCCCCTGCCCTTCCTTTGCACCCCCCTCTCCCCAGCTCTCTCCCCTGCCCTTTTCTTCCCCTCTTCCCTGCCCTTCCTTTTCTACCCCTCTCTCCCCTGCCCTTCCTTTTCTCCTCCCTCTCCCCCTGGCTCTCTTCCCTGCCCTTCCTTTTCTACCCTGCCCTTCCTTTTCTTCCAACCTTTCCCCGGCTCACTCCCCTGCCCTCTCTCCTCTGCCCTTTTTCTTCCCCTCTCTCCCCTGCCCTTTTTCTTCCCCTCTCTCCCCTGCCCTTCCTTTTCTTCCCCTCTCTCCCCTGCCCTTTTCTCCTCCCTCTCCCTGCCCTTCCTTTTCTTCCCCCTCGCCCCTGCCATTCCTTTTCTTCCACTCTCTCCCCTGCCCTTCCCCCTCTCCCCTGCCCTTCCCCCTCTCCCTGCCCTTCCCCCTCTCCCCTGCCCTTCCCCTCTCCCCTGCCCTTCCCCCTCTCCCCTGCCCTTCCCCCTCTCCCCTGCCCTTCCCCCTCTCCCCTGCCCTTCCCCCTCTCCCCTGCCCTTCCCCCTCTCCCCTGCCCTTCCCCCTCTCCCCTGCCCTTCCCCCTCTCCCCTGCCCTTCCCCCTCTCCCCTGCCCTTCCCCTCTCCCCTGCCCTTCCCCCTCTCCCCTGCCCTTCCCCCTCTCCCCTGCCCTTCCCCTCTCCCCTGCCCTTCCCCCTCTCCCCTGCCCTTCCCCTCTCCCCTGCCCTTCCCCCTCTCCCCTGCCCTTCCCCCCTCTCCCCTGCCCTTCCCCCTCTCCCCTGCCCTTTCCCCTCTCCCCTGCCCTTTCCCCCTCTCCCCTGCCCTTTCCCCCTCTCCCCTGCCCTTTCCCCCTCTCCCCTGCCCTTTCCCCCCTCTTCCCTGCCCTTTCCCCCTCTTCCCTGCCCTTTCCCCCTCTTCTCTGCCCTTTCCCCCTCTTCCCTGCCCTTCCCCCTCTTCCCTGCCCTTCCTTTTCTTCCCCCCTCTCCCCTGCCCTTCCTTTTCTTCCCCTCTCCCCTGCCCTTCCTTTTCTTCCCCTCTCTCCCCTGCCCTTCCTTTTCTTCCCCTCTCTCCCCTGCCCTTCCTTTTCTTCCCCTCTCTCCCCTGCCCTTCCTTTTCTTCCCCTCTCTCCCCTACCCTTCCTTTTCTTCCCCTCTCTCCCCAGTCCTTCCTTTTCTTACCCTCTCTCCCCTGCCTTCCTTTTCTCCTCCCTCTCCCCTGCCCTTCCTTTGCACCCCCCTCTCCCAGCTCTCTCCCCTGCCCTTTTCTTCCCTCTTCCCTGCCCTTCCTTTTCTACCCCTCTCTCCCATGCCCTTCCTTTTCTCCTCCCTCTCCCCCTGGCTCTCTTCCCTGCCCTTCCTTTTCTACCCTGCCCTTCCTTTCTTCCAACCTTTCCCCGGCTCACTCCCCTGCCCTCTCTCCCCTGCCCTTTTTCTTCCCCTCTCTCCCCTGCCCTTCCTTTTCTTCCCCTCTCTCCCCTGCCCTTCCTTTTCTTCCCCTCTCTCCCCTACTCTTCCTTTTCTTCCCCTCTCTCCCAGTCCTTCCTTTTCTTACCCTCTCTCCCCTGCCCTTCCTTTTCTCCTCCCTCTCCCCTGCCCTCCTTTGCACCCCCCTCTCCCCAGCTCTCTCCCCTGCCCTTTTCTTCCCTCTTCCCTGCCCTTCCTTTTCTAACCCTCTCTCCCCTGCCCTTCCTTTTCTCCTCCCTCTCCCCCTGGCTCTCTTCCCTGCCCTTCCTTTCTACCCTGCCCTTCCTTTTCTTCCAACCTTTCCCCGGCTCACTCCCCTGCCCTCTCTCCCCTGCCCTTTTTCTTCCCCTCTCTCCCCTGCCCTTTTTCTTCCCTCTCTCCCCTGCCCTTTTTCTTCCCCTCTCTCCCCTGCCCTTTTTCTTCCCCTCTCTCCCCTGCCCTTCCTTTTCTTCCCCTCTCTCCCCTGCCCTTTTCTCCTCCCTCTCCCCTGCCCTTCCTTTTCTTCCCCCTCGCCCCTGCCATTCCTTTTCTTCCACTCTCTCCCCTGCCCTTCCTTTTCTCCTCCCTCTCCCCTTGGCTCTCTTCCCTGCCCTTCCTTTTCTACCCTGCCCTTCCTTTTCTTCCAACCTTTCCCCGGCTCACTCCCCTGCCCTCTTTCCCCTGCCCTTTTTCTTCCCCTCTCTCCCCTGCCCTTTTTCTTCCCCTCTCTCCTCTGCCCTTCATTTTCTTCCCCTCTCTCCCTGCCCTTCCTTTTCTTCCCCCTCTCCCCTGCCCTTCCCCCCTCTTCCCTGCCCTTCCTTTTCTTCCCCTCTCCCTTGCCCCTTTTCTTCCCCCCTCTCCCCTGCCCTTCCTTTTTTTCCCCTCTCTCCCCTGCCCTTCCTTTTCTTCCCCTCTCTCCCCTGCCCTTCCTTTTCTTCCCCTCTACCCCGCCCTTCCTTTTCTTCCCATCTCTCCCTTGCCCTTCATTTTCTTCCCCTCTCTCCCCTGCCCTTCCTTTTCTTGCCCCCTCTCCCCTGCCCTTCCTTTTCTTCCCCCCTCTTCCCTGCCCTTCCTTTTCTTCCCCCTCTCCCCTGCCCTTCCTTTTCTCCTCCCTCTCCCCCTGGATCTCTCCCCAGCCCTTCCTTTTCTTCCCCTCTCTCGCTTGCCCTTCTTTTTCTCCTCCCTCTCCCCCTGGCTCTCTTCCCTGCCCTTCCTTTTCTTCCCCCCTCTCCCCGGCTCCCTCCCCTGCCCTTCCTTTTCTTTCCCTCTCTCCCCAGCCCTTCCTTTTCTTCCCCTCTCTCCCCTGCCCTTCCCCCTCTTCCCTGCCCTTCCTTTTCTTCCCCCTCTTCCCTGCCCTTCCTTTTCTTCCCCCTCTTCCCTGCCCTTCCTTTTCTTCCCCCTCTTCCCTGCCCTTCCTTTTCTTCCCCCTCTTCCCTGCCCTTCCTTTTCTTCCCCCTCTTCCCTGCCCTTCCTTTTCTTCCCCCTCTTCCCTGCCCTTCCTTTTCTTCCCCCTCTTCCTGCCCTTCCTTTTCTTCCCCCTCTTCCCTGCCCTTCCTTTTCTTCCCCCTCTTCCCTGCCCTTCCTTTTCTTCCCCCTCTTCCCTGCCCTTCCTTTTCTTCCCCCTCTTCCCTGCCCTTCCTTTTCTTCCCCTCTCTTCCCTGCCCTTCCTTTTCTTCCCCCTCTTCCCTGCCCTTCCTTTTCTTCCCCTCTCTCCCCTGCCCTTCCTTTTCTTCCCCTCTCTCCCCTGCCCTTCCTTTTCTTCCCCTCTCTCCCCTGCCCTTCCTTTTCTTGCTCTCTCTCACCGGCCCTTTTCTTCCCCTCTCTCCCCTGCCCTTCCTTTTCTTCCCCTCTCTCCCCTGCCCTTCCTTTTCTTCCCCCTCTCCCCTGCCCTTCCTTTTCTTCCCCATCTCCCCTGCCCTTCCTTTTCTCCTCCCTCTCCCTCTGGCTCTCTCCCCGGCCCTTCCTTTTCTTACCCCTCTCCCCTGCTCTTCCTTTTCTTCCCCCCTCTCCCCGGCTCTCTCTCGCCTGCCCTTCCTTTTCACCTCCCTCTCCCTCTGGCTCTCTTCCCTGCCCTTCCTTAGATTTCTTAGTGGGAAGAAATCTTTCACCCTGTGATTGAGTCTGGATTACACCAAGGGGGTGGGGTGAGGAGATTTAGACCTGCACCATTCAAGAATGTCTGGACAAGCACTTGAATGAAGGGGAAGTGGGTTATGGATGAAGTTCTGGGAAACAGAATCAGCAATAATGAATGACTGAATGGACTGTGCCTTGCACAGTTGCTGCCAGGTGCGCTCTCAGGTTGGCGTTGCCCGTAGGCAGTAGTAGAGCCAAAAGGATCATTGCCACTGGGTGGCGAAGAACAACACTCTGGCTCGAATTGGCAACTCCTCTCTCTCCCCCACTGGTGCTGCTCGCCCACTGAGTTCTCCAGCAGCTCTGTGTTGCTCCGGATCCCAGCATCCGCAGTCCATCCTGTATCTGGGCCTTACTGGTGTCTCAGGCAGGGCTGAGGGAGAGGAGGGCTTGTTCCCCACAATCCTCATCCCCCACAAAGCCAGCATGTATCCACACTATCCTCCATGAAGGGACCTAACATTTTAAAGACTTAATTATTTTCTTTCTCTTCCTTTTATATTATTATTATATCCCCTCGTAACACTTTAATTATGCGTAAATTGTCAGTGTGATTTGCGTAGCTGGGAAGCTGCAGCAAGTCAGACTTCCTTTACATCTGCCCTCTGTACTCGTATGAATGACGGTAAACCTCGCTCATTCGACTCACCTAGTCCCTGGTCTGTTAGTCTGGGGCAGAGGAAGCTGGCAGCCCGGAACACCACGGAGAGAAGACCAAGAGACTGGTTCACTTTTCGAGTGGAGAGACTATGTGGGAGTGCAGTAGTGAGGAAGAGGAGGAGGAAGAGCTGCTGGTGCAGCAGATCGACCCAGTAAGTCCCCTGAGGCAGTGGTTAGCTGTCCTTCTGCATCTTTTCCCCCACCTCATCCTCGTCCCCCAGTCTACCCCCTCTCTCTCCTCCCACCGTCCCCTCCCCATCTCTCCCCCCTCCCTCTTTCCCCCCAACCCGACACCACCAACTGCATGCAAGACCCCCCGGTGCTCAAGACACTTCCCCCCCCCCCCCCCAAATTCTACTTCTCCCCTGTGACCCCCCCACACTCATGATTCCGGCTGATTTCCTTGCAGGCCACCCTTCCCTGGAGGCCCTTCCTATGGTTCTGGATGACTCACTTTGCCCATAAATCCTTACTTGGTGAGTATGGCACCCCAGCAAGGGCAAAGAGTCCCAACAGATAGCCAGGTGGTAACCTGCTCACATAGCAAAGTATGAACATGGTACGTAGTAAGTGAAGGTCACAGTGGATGTGAGATTGGATGGAGGGAACAGTGAGCGGGGGAGAACCCACCGTCTCCCCCTCTTCCCCCGTCCCCACTGTCTCTCCCCCTCTTCCCTGTCCCCACTCTCTCCCCCTCTTCCCCGTCCCCACTGTCTCTCCCCCTCTTCCCCCGTCCCCACTGTCTCTCCCCCTCTTCCCCCGTCCCCACTGTCTCTCCCCCTCTTCCCCCGTCCCCACTGTCTCTCCCCCTCTTCCCCCGTCCCCACTGTCTCTCCCCCTCTTCCCCCGTCCCCACTGTCTCTCCCCCTCTTCCCCCGTCCCCACTGTCTCTCCCCTCTTCCCCCGTCCCCACTGTCTCTCCCCCTCTTCCCCCGTCCCCACTGTCTCTCCCCCTCTTCCCCCGTCCCCACTGTCTCTCCCCCTCTTCCCCCGTCCCACTGTCTCTCCCCCTCTTCCCCCGTCCCCACTGTCTCTCCCCCTCTTCCCCCGTCCCCACTGTCTCTCCCCCTCTTCTCCCGTCCCCACTGTCTCTCCCCCTCTTCCCCCGTCCCCACTGTCTCTCCCCCTCTTCCCCCGTCCCCACTGTCTCTCCCCCGTCGCTATATGGGAACCTGGAGCAATGGACCAGCCAATCCAACTTTGGACTTTTCATGCCAGTAAGTTAAGCATTTTAAAAACAGAGGAAACCTGTCTTTACAGATCACTATGTTTGCTATAAAAGGGCCTAGAGAGAAAGGGAAAGTGTAAGAGCCGGAGGAAAGGTAACAGAGGTAAAGGAGAAGGGGAGAGGTGGAGGTGGGGGTGATGGTAGAGAAGTCAATGTTAATGCCATCTGGTGGCAGAACGCCCAGACAGAATACAGTGCTCCCTCCAGTCAGTGTACTGGAGTCGATGTTCACACCATGCTCCCCTCTACACTGGAGGAACCAAGCGTAGGTTGGGTGTAGCCATGTGGAACATCTGCATTTAGTCACCACAGGTGACACTGAGCTTCCAGTCACCCATCACTCCCATCGCCCGCCCCGTTCCCTTTGCAAGCCCTATGCCCACTCCGGTTCTCCATCCCAGCCTATTTCCATTCCCATCCCATCTCCACCCCATTCCCCATTCTGTCCCCACCCCACCCCAATTCCCATTCTCCACCCCACTCCCATTGCCCACCCTGTTCTCACTCCAATTCCCTCTCCCAGCCCAATTTCTAATCACATCCCGTCCCTGCCCCATACCCCATCCTATGCCTATTTTTGATTCCCCATCCTGTCCCCACCCCACCTCCAACTCCCATTCTCCATCCCGCTCTGATTTCCCTATTTGCAAACTCAGCAGAGATGAGGAACTGAGGTTGATTTTCCCCCCCAGGAAAGTATGTAACTTGAATTTCTGTGACATTTTGTTGCTTCCTTTCTCCTAGTGTGTGACTTCCTTGGCGAGAAAGTGGCCAACTTGTTGGGACTGACAACATCCAAGTACCAGTATGCAGTGGATGAATACTTCAGTGCTCAAGACCAGGTCGCCTGCAAATCCAACATCTAAACCCCATGAATATAGATTGTGTTGTACATTGTATAGGGAAGGTGCAATAACCAGGTTATCAATGGGATGTATCAAATAGTCTGTGTCCAATGATGCCCAGTAACTATTTGAAATTAATATACAAATGATAACAATTTTCTTTTGTTGATCATCAAGGATAATTAGATAGCTCGATCAGTAAAGACTCAAAACGTTACTCAAAATTCTCTCCTGTCCATGGACCCTATTGACATCTCCCTCTGCCTCAGAAAGACAGCCGAGACACTGACGAACCCGTCACACTCTCTCTTCCCATCGGGGAGAATGCTCGAGAGTGTGAGAGAGTGCACCAACAGGCTCATGGAGTTTCTTCCCTGTGTCCCGATGAACCCCATTCCAGGGCAATCATGCCTCCCTTGCTTTGTATAAATTGATCTTTATTTTTTCCCTTGTAACTTTGCACTTTAATTATCTTGCTTGATAAGGCTATATATTTATGTACCATGTTATATTAGTATAGTAGGAAGTGTTCTTCTGTGAGCAGATTGTTGGATTGCTTGTAGAAGAACTCTTCTCACTGTATTGGTATAATAGAGTGATTCAAGATTCCTTTATTCTCATGTTATAATACTAGGGGCTGTAGGTTAACTGGGCAGCACAGACTCATGGGCCGAAGTGGCCTGTTTCCATGCTGTATGCCTAAATGTTTTTAAAAATTAAAAATTTAAATTGCAATATTATATGAAATTGCCTTCTGCCTGCTGTAAGGGAGACAGAGACGCCACAAGTCACTGACTGCCTGCAGCCTGCATGGGTCCTTCATCCACTGAGGCCCTCATTGGTTCGCTGCTGTGGTCACTTAAAGAAAAATACAGAAATTCACAGAGCTCAGAAACCAGCCCGTCAGCCCACTTTGTCCATGCTGACAGTTGAGTACTTGTCCATATTAATCCCTCTTGGTCCATAGCTGCTATGTATTGGCAATTCAAGCCCTTCTTAAATTTTGCGAGAGTACCTGCCTCTACTGCCCCTCATCTTATATTGCTGTAACATGACCTCATGTTTATATTTAATACCTCACTCAATGAAAGCAGTAGGTCTTAGGGCAGGAGAGCAGAGGCATAGAAGGGGGATGAGAGTGAATAAACAAAATGTTTCTCCCGTCAGCCCAGGATTGAAGAGACTGCTCTTTACTTGCAGGAAGATGAAGATGGAGATGGAGGAGCAGTGGCAGAAATGGAGGAAATGGAACTGAATGAGAGGAAACATCTCCCGCTCCAGACACTGGAGTACGGGACTCTAACTATGTCAGAGGGTCTGAGGATCAACAGCAAGGTCGAGTGCAAGCATGAGGTATCGCATGTCAATGAAGTGCTGGAGGAGAGTGCAGAAGGTGCTCCCAGATAGAGGACAACTCATTCCATCTCTCACCAACCCCAGCGTGCAACTCCCTTCATCGCCAATGGTTGCAGCTCTTCTTGGGTGACATGGAGACGTAAACTAGGACAGAAAGTATCCTGCAGTCAGCTCCTGCTCTCCCACAGGGGGCAATCTCACCAGCAATGCTGCCATCACTGCCAACCACCCCACAATAGCATTCTGCAGTCACAATGTGGTTACATCCAGATCCTGCCCAACTTACTGAGTGTTTCCAGCATCATCTTTCTATGGTTTGGATTTCCACCACCTGCACCATCCAAAGTATTCTGTTTGGATGCATCACGTGGCCCTTTTACACTGCCCTTAAAGAACAGGAATTAACTGCCTTTTAACCGCTCCACTTTTCTGTGTGAACACGACCAACACAGTATGGGGAGTCATTTTCATCCCAGTACTTACTCACTAAGGTAGGTAGTATTAGACCCAATGCTTTTCACATTGGCTCCAGTGTAAAAGGTTTACTTATCTTCCTGAGATGCCAGTGCTGTAATGCTGCAGGACCTGCCTCCTTTTGCCTCCTTTAGACACTGGGTCCCTATGTAAAAGGTTGCACTAAACTGGCTTTTCTTGGTTCAGTGTGAATGACCCAAGCTGGTTTTAAACACTGGTTGTTCCCACGCCAATTAAATGGGATCGCTGTGTATTGGTATGGGAACTGTTCTGCCCAAGGCTACGAGAACCGCAGGAAATTGTGAATACTGTTCAGGCCATCACTCAAACCAACCTCCCCTCCATCAACTCTGTCTGTACCTCCTGCTGTCTAATGGTTTAAAGGACCCATCCCACCCCGGTCGGTCACTCACTCTTCCAGGTCAAGTTTATTGTCATCTGATTGTACATATACAACTGGATGAAACAGTGTATATCTGGAACATAGTGTGAGCACACACTAACACTAAATGACACAAACATAACGATCCAAAATAAAGATATGTAAATAATGTATGGTTTCATTGTCTGTGGGAAGAAGCTGTCTCCCAGCTGGGCAGTCCTGGTTTTTATACTCCTGAACCTCTTCTTTGAAGGTAGTGTATCAAAGACACTGTGGGCTGAATGGTAAGGTCCTCAGTGATTCTCTGAGTCCTCTTTAAGCACCGTTCCCTGTAGATGTCGATAAGAGGGAAGGAGACCCCTGTGATCTTCTCGATAGTTTTAATCACCCTCCATACTGACCTCTAATGTTTTGCAGCTACCACAGCCAGCCAGGACAGTCTTCACTGTGCTCCTGCAGAACCTTGTCTGAATGCTGGCTGGTAGCTTTGCCCACCTCACCCTCTTGAAGAAGTGTTGCACCTTCCTGACGAATGAGGAGGTGCTGTGGGTCCAGGATAGAGTGTTCAATAAATGGTTGCCAAGGGACTTTGTGTTCCCCACTGTCTCTATGACAAAGCCTTTGATATGTAGTGGGGATGATCCTTGGTCCTCCTGAAGTACACAATCATCTAATTTGTTGTGTCCACTTTCTCCCCACTTCTGTCAGACAAGCTACATGAGCTTGATCTGTCATGCTGTGACAGGCTCTTAAATAGATCTCTCTTTGGTAAAAGATGATACATTGCACTGGTTTAACCACTTTTCTCTAGCCTGCACTTTTTCTCTGTGACATTATCCTAGACATACTGTAACACGCTACACTTTTGTTTATTACTGTACTATCTGCTGTACTTAACTGGGTTCACTTGCCTGGATAGCATGTAAAACATAAATGTTCAATCTATCTCTGTGCACACATCAATAAACAACTCAATTCAATTAACTCAGTATTTTGTTTTTAGTCTTGGCCAAGTCTTGTTATCTGAGGATCCAGAATTTAAATCCCATCATGGTAACTTTGAGGATTGGCAATTCTTTCTTTCTTCTCTTCTTTGACTTGGCTTCGCGGACGAAGATTTATGGAGGGGGTAAATGTCCACGTCTGCTGCAGGCTCATTAGTGACTGACAAGTCCGATGCGGGACAGGCAGGCACGGTTGCAGCGGTTGCGAGGGAAAATAGCTTGGTTGGGGTTGGGTGTTGGGTTTTTCCTCCTTTGTCTTTTGTCAGTGAGGAGGGCTCTGTGGTCTTCAAAGGAGGTTGCTGCCCGCCGAACTGTGAGGCACCAAGATGCACGGTTGGAGGCGATATCAGCCCACTAGCGGTGGTCAATGTGGCAGGATTGGTAATGGAGACCATGAAACTAACATTCTCTGTCTCCTGGTATCTATCTGTGATTCTGGAGTATTATCTCTGGCATCCTTGAGTTTAGAGACAACGAGAAAGGACAATGAATGTTCTCATTGCTGGTGAAGTCCACAACCTTGGAATAAGTAAATGAGGAACATCTGTGGGGATTCTTTGTGCCTGAAAATGTCAAAACAAAACCTGCAAATGTTGGGAATCTGAAACAAGAACAGAGAAACACTCAGCAAGTCGGGTAACATCTGAGGAGAGAGACTAAAACAGAGTTAATGCCCTTCTTCAGAGCTTCGTACCAAGCCTGGCAGTTGATAAGCTACATGGTGAAACTCAAGTCCATCCTGGGTCTCTGGCTATGGACTGGGAAAGGTTATGGTTTGCTACCTGCTCCCTCACCATTGGCTTTGTGCCCTTGAGGTTGGTGCAGAGAGTGTACTCTATCCTGAAGGTTGCCCAGCACGACTTGGGACAGCCCACCACTGTTTGCAACCCAGGCTGGTGAGAGTTCTGCCACAATGTTTGTTCAGCTGGTTGGGTGGGTGCACACATTCCACCTGGGATGTCACACCCACTGATCCAAGTCCAGGGAACGTTCATAAAAGCTAGGTGCTGGGCCAGTGGAGCTATATCCCACAT
Source organism: Narcine bancroftii (assembly GCF_036971445.1). Classification (NCBI taxonomy): domain Eukaryota; kingdom Metazoa; phylum Chordata; class Chondrichthyes; order Torpediniformes; family Narcinidae; genus Narcine; species Narcine bancroftii. The sequence goes on from NC_091474.1 coordinate 245,121,428, forward strand.
CAGACTTGTTCAATGCCAGAACCCCTCAATGTTCCAGACTGGTTGCTAAGCATGGACTGAAGTATTGAGTTGATGCCCGATTCAGGCCCTGAGATGCTGATGGCTCTGTACAGGCCTTAAACAGCTTGCTAAAAGAGCCAAGAGTTTTTTTTTTCTTAAATTTTGCAGCCACAGATATGTGTGCCCAAAATGGTGGTACCTGTGCTAAGCAGCTTACCACGAGGGTTGTCAACACTGGGGGAGCAGTTGACTGGCACAGGGCACCAAATATGGGGAGAACACTCCCTGTTGAGCAGGAACAGCAGAGGAGAAGATCCTATAGGACTGTGACCATGGCAGCAGACCAGCGAGGGGCTCACTTGCTGAAGGACCCCCACAGACTGCGGGCAGTTCCCAACGCAGTTGAAGGACTCGCACAGACTTTGGGCTGCTGGTGACTTGCGACTGAAGGATCCATGTAGTCTGTGGGATGCTGGAGACTGGCTCATGGGAACCAGATTTGGAACCAGGGTTCGAGAGGGTGCTGAGGGAAGAAGGCCTCCCAAAGGGCCTTGGGTGCTGAAGGCTTCCTGATCGTATCGGAGGTTTGGACCTGGAAATCGGGTGGGCAAGCCTGGGAACTTAACATCCCGGGGTATACGATATTTAGGAGGGATCGGCAAGAAAGAAAAGGGGGTGGGGTAGTATTGATGGTGAGAGAAGGGACCGACACGATTGACAGGAAGGATATTAACTCAGAAGATGCGGAATCTATATGGGTAGAACTGAGGAATAGCAAGGGGCGGAAAACGTGAGTGGGGGTGGTATATAGGCCTCCAAATAGTAGTGTAGAGGTGAGGGAAGGCATTAAAAGAGACATTAGAAAAGCGTGCAATAAGGGAACAGCTGTCATCATGGGAGACTTTAATTTGCATATAGATTGGACTAGCCAAATTAGTAATAATACTGAGGAGGAGGAATTCCTTGAATGTTTACGGGACGGTTATCTCGACCAATATGTCGAGGAACCAACTCGGGAGCAGGACATTTTAGATTGGGTATTTTGCAACGATAAGGGGCTAATCAGCAATCTTGTTGTGCGAGGCCCTTTGGGTAGGAGCGATCACAATATGATCGAATTCTCACTCGACATGGAGAGTGATGAAATTAAAACCGAGACTAAGGTCCTGAATTTAAATAAAGGGAATTATGATGGTATGAGACGGGAGTTGAGTAAGATTGATTGGGTGGTGTTTATGGGGGAGTTGACTGTGGATAGACAATGGAAAGCATTCACAGATCTAATGGAGAAATTGCAAAAATCGTTTTTACCGGTTTGGCATAAAAATAAACCAAAAAAGGTGACTCAACCGTGGATAACAAAGGAAATTAGAGACAGCATTGGGTCCAAAGAGAGAGCGTATCAATTGGCCAAAAAAAGTACCAAATCCGAAGACTGGGAACAGTTCAAGATGCAGCAAAGGAGGACAAAGGGATTAATCAAGAGAGCAAAAATAAATTATGAAAGTAAGCTTGCGGCAAATATAAAAACCGACTGCAAAAGCTTTTATAGATACGTCAAGAGGAAAAGATTGGTGAAATCCAGAGTAGGTCCTTTGCAGTCGGAATCAGGGGAATATATAATGGGGAATAAGGAAATGGCAGACCAATTAAATTCTTACTTTAGTTCTGTTTTCACAAGAGAGGATACAAATAACCTCCCAAGGATGTTGGGAAACATAGAGACTAATGCAAGGGAGGAACTGAAAGAAATCAGTATCTCTAAGGACATGGTCTTGAGGAAATTGATGGGATTGAAGGCAGATAAATCCCAAGGGCCTGATAATCTACATCCTAGGGTACTCAAGGAAGTGGCCATTCAGATAGCAGATGCTTTAAGAATTATTTTTCAGAACTCGATAGACTCAGGATCAGTACCCATGGATTGGAGGGTAGCTAATGTTACCCCACTATTTAAAAAGGGGGGTAGAGAAAAAGCGAGGAATTATCGGCCGGTGAGCCTTACATCAGTAGTGGGCAAAATGATGGATTCCATTATTAAGGATGTAATAGCGGAGCATATGACTAGCAGAGAAGGGATCGGACGGAGTCAACATGGATTTACAAAAGGTAAATCGTGCTTGACAAATCTATTGGAATTCTTTGAGATGGTGACAGGTAAAATAGATGGGGGAGAGCCAGTGGATGTGGTGTACCTGGACTTCCAAAAGGCCTTCGATAAGGTCCCGCATAAATGACTGGCTTCCAAAATCAAGGCTCATGGGTTTGGGGGAAAAGTATTGATGTGGATTGAGAACTGGCTGGCAGGTAGAAGACAAAGAGTTGGGATAAATGGCTGGTTTTCTGAGTGGCAGGCGGTGACCAGTGGAGTGCCACAGGGATCTGTACTGGGACCCCAGCTGTTCACAATTTACATTAATGATCTGGATGAGGGAATTGGATGTAATATCTCCAAATTTGCAGATGACACTAAGCTAGGAGGGGTTGTGTGCACGGAAGAGGGGGTCAGGAAGCTCCAGTGTGATTTGGATAAATTGAGGGACTGGGCAGATACATGGCAAATGCACTACAATGTGGATAAATGTGAGGTTATCCACTTTGGTAATACAAACCGGAGGGCAGATTACTATTTGAATGGCAATAGATTAAGAGATGGGGAAGTGCAGAGAGACCTAGGGGTACTTGTACATCAGTCTCTGAAGGCGAGCATGCAGGTACAGCAGGCGGTTAAAAAGGCAAATGGTATGTTGGCCTTCATATCAAGAGGCTTTGAGTATAGGAACAAGGATACCTTACTGCAGCTGTAAAGGGCCTTGGTGAGACCACACCTGGAGTATTGTGTGCAGTTTTGGTCACCTTATCTAAGGAAGGATGTTCTTGCAATGGAGGGAGTGCAGAGGCGATTCACCAGGCTGATACCTGGAATGGCAGGAATGACTTAGGAGGAAAGATTGCGCAAATTGGGATTGTACTCGCTGGAGTTTAGAAGATTGAGAGGGGATCTCATAGAGACCTAAAAAATTCTGGCAGGACTGGACAGAATGGATGCAGATGGGATGTTTCCAATGATGGGAAAATCCAGAACCCGGGGCCATGGTTTGAGGATAATAGGCAAACCATTTAGGACTGAGATGAGGAGGAATTTCTTTACCCAGAGGGTGGTGAATCTGTGGAATTCATTGCCACAGAGGGCAGTAGAGGCAGGTTCATTAAATATATTTAAGAGGGAATTAGATCTATTTCTTCAGTACAAGGGTATTAAAGGTTACGGAGAGAAGGCGGGGACGGGGTACTGAACTTTAAGATCAGCCATGATCTCGTTGAATGGCGGAGCAGGCTCGAAGGGTCGAATGACCTACTCCTGCTCCTATCTTCTATGTTTCTATGTAAATTTGTTCAAATAAAGTATATTTGTCTTTTAGATTGTAGGAATCTTTTTCTAATGGAATACACTTGTTGATTTCTATGTACCATTGTTGTAATTTTAAGGTTGCTTCTGTTTTCCAAGTTATCATAATAAATCTTTTTTGAGCCTTGTTTACACCTAATTCTTTATCTTTTATGTTGCTTAGCAGGAATATTTTTGGATCTTTTGGTATCCTCTTTTTTTCTAATTCTATTTAATATTAGGTTTAAATCCTCCCAAAATGTTTTTATTTTTGTTCATGTCCAAATTGCGTGTAATGTTGTTCCAATTTCTTGTTTATAACGGAAGCACTTGTCCAATATTGTTGGATTCCATTCTTTTAACTTTTGAGGTGTTACATATAATCTATGGAGCCAATTGTATTGTATCATACAAAACTAGGTATTTATTGCATTAATCATGGTCCCTGCACATAGTGCCTTCCATGTTTCATTCTTTATTTGTATATTAAATCTTTTTCCCAACCTTGTTTGGGTTAATATATTGCTTCATCATTTTCCTTGTATTGCAATTTGCTATACATGTAATAAATATTTTTAATATCACAGTGTCTGTAATTAAGTATTGTGACAGAGTATATAGAGGTGTTTGGGAGATAAATTGGGAGGTTTGTTAGAGCAGGCCACACACAAACACTTTAAAACACAGAATTTTTGCAGGAGCTTTTGCGAGACTCATGGTGGACTGCTATTTGCAAAAGGCAACAATGTAGCAACATATAGCATCAGCTTGTCTGAAAAACAGTTTGCTGTCTGGAAGAGCATATGATCTTTGCAGGCAGGAGGGAGAACAAGCTTTGCTCTCAGAGCGGGAGGGAGTGAGAGAGAGGAGAGACTGAGACTTCAGTTCCAGAGGGACAAGCTGGCAAGCTTTGGAAGACTGCCTGGTCATAGGAGAGGACTGGCTATCTGGTGTTTCCCTTGGAATAGGCGAAACAGAAAGGAACTCTGTGGTGACCTGAAAGAAAGAGTTTATCATCTGGAGAACCTTGAAAGGGGGCAGGTTTCATCAGCAAGATACTGGAGTGGCTGTCCATTACATACACGTGCACTTAGAATTAGAAGGGGATTAAGTTAGATTAAGTAAGTCAATAGAGATAAGCTAAAGTTTGATTCTATTTTCATGTTTAAAGATAATTAAAAGCAACTTTGGTTTAAGTAACCATTTCTCTTGGTGAATATCTATTGCTGCTGGGTTTTGGGGTCCTCTGGGTTCATAACACTCCTAATTCATAATACCTTTGCTTTATTTTCATAATGTTTTTCTCCACTTTGTATGTTTGCAATGTTTCATATTTTAATTTTTTCTCTGTCAATTCTCTCTTTTTCTCTATATCTTCCCTTCTCATTAAATCTTTCTCTGTTGTTACTATCTCTTTCCAACTGTCTGTTTGAATAATATGAATTATCTCTTTCTTTTGGGTGTTGTTTTCTCCATATCTCAATTATCTTCATATCATGCATTGAGTTCAATGTAAATTTAGCTGCTTTATTTTTTAAAATAGTCTTCCCGGTTTTATCTATTGATGGGTCAAGGTTAAAATTAAAGTCTCCCCCAAGTAAAATGTGTCCCTGTATATCTGCTATCTTTAAAAAAATGTCATGTATAAATTCCTGGTCATCTTTATTAGATGCATAAATGTTCAAGTTCCAAAATTCTGAATAAATCTGGCACATCATTGCATATCTACCCACTGGGTCTGTTATTTCTTTCTTTATCTTAATTGGCAAATTCTTATTAACTAATATAGCTACTCTCCTGGCTTTTGAATTGTACGATGATGCCAGTACATGACCTACCCAGTCTCTCTTCGGTTTGTAGTGTTCGAACTCAGTTAGTGTGTTTCTTCTATGAATGCTCTGTCTATTTTCTTTTTAAGTAGCATCAGTAACTTTTTTCTCTTAATTTGATTGTGAATTCCATTAATATTAATAGTCATATATTTCAATGTATTCATCTTGCCTATCCATTTACACCTTTATTCCACGTCTTCAACCACTTCATCTCCCTTCTTCTAAAATCACTCTTTAGATTGTTCTTACTCTTTATTATATGCGATGACACAATTAGTATGAAAATAAAAAAAAACTATAAAAAGATTAAAGAATAATATTAAAGAAAACCATATTAAATCCCCCTTTAATGAGTTGCCTTTGCTACCTTGCAAGACAACCACAACTCCATTTTCTTTGTGGGTTGTGATGAATACCCCAAGTGTCAACAGATTTCACAGTGGACAGATCCTCCCCAGCCCCCCTCCAGAGAAATCATTATATATTATTCTTAAAAATATAACAAAACCAGGGATGGTCACGTGATGGAGTAGTGGCCGGTGAGGGAAAACCAGCCCTCCACAGAGAAAGTTGAGAAAAAAAAGGAAGAAAAACAAGACAGAGAAGTAAAACATAAAAAAAGTTGCAAGATAAACAGTGTAAGAAAAATTTGACAACAGATTATAAGAGATGTGGACAGCCAGCAAATTTTTCCCAGGGCAGGAGTAGCAACTACCAGAAGACATCTGTACAAGGAGAGGGGAGGAAAAGTTTAGGGGAGAAGTCGGAGTTGTGTTTTTTTTTAAACAGAGAGTGGTGGGTACTTGGAATGCATTGCAAGATGGTGGAGGTTGGTACAATAGAGACTTTACAGAAAAAAAACTCTTAGGCACATGGATACAAAAAAGAGTTATGAATGCAAGGTAGGGAAGGTTTAATTATGTTGAGTAGGTTTCTATTGAGCAGCACAACATTATGGGCTGAAGGGCATGTACTGAGCGGTCTCATTCTATGTTTTGTTTGTGCAACAAAGTATAAATGTTCTCATTGCCGGTGATGGTCATAACCTTGGAATAAGTAAATCAAGAGCATCGAGGGAGTTTTTGTGCCTGAAAATTTAAATAAAAACCTGTAGATGGAAATCTGAAACAAGAACAGAGAAACTCTCAGCAAGCCAGGCAGCACCTGAGGAGAGAGATTCTGAGCCACTGAGTTTCTCCAGCAGATTGTGTTTGGCTTCAGATTCCACACCTGCAGTCTCCTGTGTGATTTCAGGAATTGGAATCTTTCTTTGGCTCTTGAAATGACTGTTTGTTGGGGGGGAGTCACGTGATGGAGTAGTGGCCGGTAGGGGAACTCCAGCCCTCTCCAGAAAAGTTAAAAAAAGATAGAAAATAAACAAAGGCACAAACTTAAAAACCAAAACAAAGTGAAAGTAAAAGTGTGAAGACAATGGCAGCGAAGAAAGAAAAACCAAAAACAACGGGAAGAAAAGAAGGAAAGACGTCGGAAGAAGAAGGTGAAGGCCTTACCTGTCCGAAGAGGCCCGCCGAGGGGAGAGAAGCCCGCTCCCACAGGTAAGTGGAGGTCCCGGGCTCAGGACTACAAAAATGGCTCGCAGAGCCAAGTAAAAGTGCGCAACCGCGCATGCGCATGAAAAAAAACACACTGACGGGAGGGGGGAACAGCTGCGGAGTCGATCTCCACAGCTGAGAGAGACACCTGCAGCACAGCAGCAGGTGCAGAACACAGACAATAACGACAACAAGAAAGAAGAGGGTAAAAAGAAAACAAGGAAACAACAGATGGTCAATCCAGAGGAAGAAGAAGAAGAAGAACAGAAAGAAGTGGAAGAAGAAGAGAAAAGCAAGACAATGGATGTATCTTTTTTAAAGAATGTATGGAATCAGTGAAAGAATGGCAATTACAAGAATTTAATGAGATAAAAAGAAGAATTAAGAATGCAGAAGGAAGAATGAATAAAATGGAAATGGCCATATCAGAATTGGCAAAAAGAGTGGAAAATATGGAAAAACGAGAAACATTTGTAGATATGGAAGTAAAAGACTTAAAAAAGAAATTAGAAGAATCTAATAAAAAAGCTAAAGAAGCACATGAGCTGTTAGCTCAGAAAATAGACATAATGGAAAATTATAATAGAAGAAATAATATAAAGATAGTGGGCCTTAAGGAAGATGAAGAAGGCAAGAATATGAGAGAATTTATAAAAGATTGGATCCCCAGGGTCCTGGGAAGACCAGAATTACAGGAAGAAATGGAAATAGAGAGGGCACATAGAACTTTAGCCCCGAAACCACAACCGCAGCAAAAACCAAGATCCATTTTAGTAAAATTCTTAAGATATACAACAAGAGAAAATATATTGGAGAAAGCAATGAAGAAAGTAAGAGAGGACAAAAAGCCACTGGAATATGAAGGTCAAAAAATTTTTTTCTATCCAGACATAAGTTTTGAACTCCTGAAGAAGAGGAAGGAGTTCAATACAGCGAAAACGATCTTATGGAAAAAAGGATATAAATTTATATTAAGGTACCCAGCAGTACTTAAAATAATTATTCCAGGGCAACAAAACAGACTATTCTCGGATCCAGAGGAAGCAAGGAAATTTGCAGAACAACTACAAAACAAGCAGAGAGATGAAGACATGTAATAAGAGTAAAAATGACCACGATCTATATGTATGTGTGTAAAGGGGTTTATCCGTGTATATATATAGTGTGCATACATGAATGTATCCGTATTTAGAGGAAAATATATAGAGTATAGACAAGAATTAATAAGGGAGAGAAATGGAATAGAGGGAATAAGGAGGGAATTAAAAGAGTGACCTTTGTTACATATGAAAATTGAAATCTTTTCTGGGGGGGGCTGGGTGGGGAGGAGTTACGGTCACTGCAAAATCAGCTGACGTTTGCGAGTGAATTCGCAAATCCAAATGGAGAGGGGAGATGTGGTTGTCTGACAAGGGATAAAGGACAACTCAGGAGGGGGAGGGGAGATTGGGGTTAAAGAAGTTTTAAATAGGAGAATAGGAAAATGTTTGATGTTTTAGAAATGTTGTCTTATAAAGTGTTAAAAACAAGAAAGCAGAAATGGATAAGAAGGAAAGGTAATGATGGAGAAATGGAAAGGGAAGATAAACAAAGTATAAAATGGCTACGCTGAACTATATGACTTTAAATATTAACGGAATACATAACCAAATTAAAAGGAAGAAACTGCTAAATTTACTGAAAAAAGAAAAAATTGATATAGCATTTGTGCAAGAAACACATTTAACTGAATCGGAGCACAAAAAATTAAAGAGAGATTGGGTAGGACACGTAACAGCAGCGTCGTATAATTCAAAAGCAAGAAGGGTAGCTATATTAATTAGTAAAAATGTGCCAATTAAAATAGAAGAGGAAATAATAAATCCAGCAGGGAGATATGTAATGATAAAATGTCAGATATATTCGGAGTTTTGGAATCTACTCAATGTATATTCACCTAACGAAGAAGATCAAAAGTTTATGCAAGATATTTTTTTGAAGATAGCAGATACGCAAGGGAACATATTAATAGGAGGGGATTTCAACCTGAATTTGGATTCAAATATGGACAAAACTGGGAAAAAAATTAACAGAAAGAACAAAGTAACCAAATTTATAATTAAATCGATGGAAGAAATGCAACTTTTGGATATATGGAGGAAACAACACCCAAAGGAAAAGGAATATTCATATTACTCGGCTAGACATAAAACATACTCAAGAATAGACCTATTTTTGTTATCAGCTCGTATGCAAGATAGAGTAAGAAAAACAGAATATAAAGCTAGAATACTATCGGACCATTCACCCTTAATATTGACAGTAAAGCTAGAGGACATCCCTCCAAGAATGTATAGATGGAGATTAAACTCCATGTTACTCAAAAGGCAGGATTTTAGAGAATTCATTGAAAGACAAATTAAAATGTATTTTGAAATAAACACGGAATCAGTGAAAGATAAGTTTATACTATGGGATGCAATGAAAGCTTTCATTAGAGGGCAAATAATAAGTTATGTAACCAAGATGAAGAAGGACTATAATCAGGAAACAGAGCAGTTGGAAAGGGAAATAGTAAATATAGAAAAAGAATTAGCAATGAAGGAAGATACAACTAAAAGAAGAGAATTGGCAGATAAAAAAATAAAATATGAAACACTACAAACATATAAGGTGGAGAAGAACATAATGAAGACAAAACAGAAATATTATGAACTAGGGGGAAAAACGCACAAAATTCTAGCATGGCAGCTTAAGACAGAACAAGCTAAGAAAATGGTATTGGCATCAAGGAAAAAAGACAAACAAATCACATATAATCCAAAGGAGATCAAGGAAAACTTTAGAGAATTCTATGAACAATTATACCAAACTGAAAACGAAGGGAAAGAAGGGAAAATAGATGAATTTCTAACTAAAATTGAACTACCAAAACTACAAATAGAGGAACAAAATAAATTAACAGAACCATTTGGAATAGTAGAAATACAAGAGATAATAAAAAAATGACCAAATAATAAGACACCAGGAGATGATGGATTCCCAATAGAATTCTATAAAACATTTAAAGATTTATTAATTCCTCCCCTCCTGGAAGTAATCAACCAGATTGATAAAACACAAAGCTTACCAGTTTCATGTAAAACAGCAATAATTACAGTAATACTAAAGCAAGGGAAAGATCCACTCGCACCAGCGTCATATAGACCAATATCTTTACTTAACACAGATTATAAGATAATAGCTAAACTATTAGCAAACAGATTAGCAGAGTATGTACCGAAAATGGTAAATCTAGACCAAACTGGATTTATTAAAAAAAGACGCACAACAGACAATATTTGTAAATTTATTAACTTAATTCATGCAGTAGAAGGGAGTAAAGCGCCAACAGTAGCAGTTGCTTTAGACGCAGAGAAGGCCTTTGACAGAGTAGAATGGAATTATTTATTCAAAGTATTGCAAAAATTCAGTTTACCAGAGAAGTATATGAATTGGATTAAAGCATTATATAAGGGACCATTGGCGAAAGTGACAGTAAATGGATATGTATCAAAGCAATTTAACTTAAGCAGGTCAACACGGCAGGGATGCCCACTATCAACTTTATTGTTTGCGTTAGCTATAGAACCACTAGCAGAATTGATAAGAACAGAAAATAATATAAAAGGGATAAAAATAAAAGACAAGGAATATAAAATCAGTTTATTTGCGGATGATGTTATAGTATACTTAACAGAACCAGAACTATCAATAAAAGAATTATATAAGAAATTGAAGGAATATGGGGAAGTGTCGGGTTACAAGATTAACGTAAATAAAAGTGAAGCAATGCCTATGAATAATGCGGATTTCTCAAAATTTAAGAAGGAATCACCATTCAGATGGCAAATGCAAGCAATAAGATACCTAGGTATACAAATAAATAAAAACCTCGGCCAACTATATAAACTCAATTATTATCCACTAATAAAAAAATTACAGGACGATTTAGAGCATTGGAAAGATTTACCACTAACACTAATAGGAAGGATAAACTGTATTAAAATGAACATTTTTCTAAGGATATTATACCTATTTCAGGCATTGCCAATACACCTGACAGAGAAATTCTTCAAGGAGTTAAAGAAAATAATAAGGAAATTTTTATGGAAAGGGGGGAAACCGAGGATAGCACTAGATAAATTAACAGAATGGTATAAACAAGGAGGCTTATAACTGCCAAACTTTAAAAATAATTATAGAGCCGCACAATTAAGATACCTATCAGATTTTTATCAAACAAAGGAAAAGCCAGATTGGACTAGATTAGAATTAGATAAAATAGGGGAAAAGATACCTAAACACATATTATATAAATGGGATGAAAAATTGGTACAATATAGAAGTTCTCCAGTATTACATCATCTACTCAATATTTGGAAGAAGATTCATGTAGAAAGAAATAAAACAAATGATCAATTACCAAAACTAATATTGACGCAAAACAAGTTACTCCCTTTCTAATAGATAACCTTTCCTTTAGAGAATGGGAGAAAAAAGAGATCAAAAGAATAGAAAATTGTTTTTCAGGAAATAGATTATTATCCTTTGAACAAATGAAAGATAAATACAATACAACTCAAGATACAGTGCTGGCATATTACCAATTGAGATCCTACTTGAAGGACAAATTAGGAAGCAGTCTGAGTTTACCAGAGGGAAGTAACTTTGAATATGTGATTACAGATACAATGATAATCAAAAGATTTATAACAAATATGTATATTAAACTGCAAGAAAAGGAGAATGAGGAAACAAATGGTAAAACTAAAGAAAAATGGGAACAAGATTTAAATATAAAGATAAAAAAGGAAACATGGGAGAAGTTATGTTCTGGAACGATGAGAAATACAATAAATACGAGGTTACGTATGATACAATATAACTGGATACACAGGCTATACATTACACCTCAAAAGTTAAATAAATGGGACCCAACAGTATCTGATAGATGTTTTCGATGTAAAAAAGAAATGGGAACAACAATTCATGCAATCTGGACATGTGAGAAAGTAAAAAAATTTTGGGAAGATCTAAACCAAATATTAAATAAAATTACAGAAAACAATATACCAAAGAATCCAGAGATCTTCCTCCTAAGTAACATAAAAAACAAAGAATTTGGAATTGATTTGGAGGATGCACAAAAAAGATTTGTTAAGATAGCTCTAGCCGTAGCAAAAAAATGTATTATGTCAACCTGGAAATCGGAAGATAATTTGAAAATACAACAATGGTATATAGAAATGAATAAATGTATTCCATTAGAAAAAATAACATATAGTTTAAGAAATAATATTGAAATATTTGAACAAATATGGGAGCCTTACATGAAACACAATAGCGAAAACCTACCGAGGACATTCACTACCTAAATTAACGAAAGGAGAAGGAAATGAAAAGAATTGACTCAGTGGAATTTCTTGTTTACTTTTATTGAATGACAACATTGTTTGACTGGTTTAATGTATCCTAGATTTTGTACTTTAAATGGACGGGAGGGGGGAGGTAGGGAGGGTGGGATGGGAGGAGGGGGGGGAGAAAATGGCACTGTATATATTTGAAAAGGAAAAAGTATGTACCATGGTTAATGTGGTTTATGGTGTGAAAAATAAAAAATTTAAAAAAAAGAAATGACTGTTTGTTGCTGTGTAAACTCAATACAGCATTACCTCTATTAAATCTGCCCTCATTCTTCTATACTCCAGAGAATAAATTCCTAACCTGTTTAACCTTTCCCTGTAACTCAGTTCCTCAAGTCCCGGCAACATTCTTGTAAATCTTTTCTGCACTCTTTCAATCTTTCCTGTAGTTAGGTGACCATCTCTGGAAGAACAAGGCATGGCCTTGTACAAACATGAGATCCTAGTGGGAGAATCATACACAAGAGGACATCATTACAAGGGGCTCGTCATTTCAATCTGGTTGTGGTGAAATTTCTACCTGTAGAAGATGATGAATCTCTTTTGTCCCAGAGAGTGGTGTTAACAGGTCAATAAATATATTTAAGGTGTAGATAAATATTTTGAAGATGACAGAATTGAGGGCTCTGGGGAACTGGCACAAAAGGGGGAGTTGAGGCCACCATAGATCAGTCATGATCATAATGAATAAAAAGGAAGGTATATTTAATTTAATTTAGACATACAGCACGGTAACAGGCCATTCATGCCCACGAGCCCATGCTGCCCAAATACCCCAATTAACCCCAACTAAACCAAAGTATCCAGAGAAACTCACACAGACATGTACAAAGTCTTACTGGATTTGCATGTTACAAATGCTAGCCCTGTGTCCCCGGAATACAGAAGAATCATGGAAAAAGCTGTCTCATAATCTGGTCGTGAGAGCCCAATGAACTTCTCCAGGGTGAAGGAGCCCCTCCACTAGTCATTGTGGCTGAAAGTGGAGTATATGGTAAGCTCACACTATTCCCAAACACTATTTTTGATTGCAGTGACACAAGTGGTCATTAATCAGGACAAGAAGTGGACAATGAACAGTAGATCTATTTAATCAGGCGATGTTCTGTGGTTAGAACTAAAAGGATTCAGCTTCATCCTGTATCAGCAGTTACTGAGAGATGGAACAATGGATGATCATACCATATCATGTTGAATTTTTGGACCCACTATTTTGGGCCAAGAAGGTGGGTCGACTTTTACGCAGGTCAAACTTTTGACCACGGTAAGTTCCTGCATCATTCAAGACGTCAAGAGCTCAGATGAGCGGGTGGCTGGGGCATTGGGAGCTTGGATGGGTGGATGGTCGGGGTGTCCAGATTCTGGATGGGTGGGCGGTCGGGAACTCGGATGGGCGGGCAGCCAGGAGTTCAGATGGATTGACAGGATGTTGGGAACTTGGATGGGTGGGCAGCCAGGATAAGGATCTGTGGTCGAGAGCTCTGGTGGCCGGGCAGCTGGGTCGTCAGGAGCTCCAGTGGGTAGGCATCAAGGGCAAGGGTCTGTTGTCAGGCTGTTGGGAGCTCAGATGGGTGGGCGGTCGGGCCAAAAATAGGAGGGATGATTTTTACACTGGTAATATAAAAAGATGATTTTGGGGCAAAAATGAGTGGAGATTCACTATTACACAGTATCGGCATTTACACAAGTATATGTGGCACTTTCATTCCAAATCTCTCACCTTTTCTGTACAGAAAACTGATGGCCAGAAGCTTTATACCGTGGATGATCAGTGGTATTTTCCCTGGGCTGAAATGGCCATTAGAAAAGGGCATAATTCTAAGGTGGTTGGGAGTAAGTACATGGGGATGCAAAAGGTAAGTATTTCCAAACAGGGGGTGTTGGTGTGGTGAATCTCTGCTGAGTTGTCCGTCTCCCCTCTGGCGAGCCTTGCTGTACTAACATTGGCTGTGCATTATCTCTACCGTTAAGGACACTCCCCTTGGGTATAACTGTTGATGCACCCATTGTCTTTCATTATTGTACCATGAGTTTCTGCTAATAAAAGCCATGAATATTGTTTGACCGCATCGTCTTTGTCTACTTCATCAACTGGCACTTCAGTAGGGTACATGAAATATGCTGCCAGCAACGGTAATAGACACAGGTAGAACCATTGCAACACAGAAAACAGGCCCTTCAGTCCTTCTAGTCTGTGCCAAACTATTCTGCCTAGCCCCACTGACCTGCACTCAGTCCATAGCCCTCCATACACCTACCATCCATCTGCCTGTCCAAATTTTTCTTAAATGTTAAAATTGAGTCCACATTCACCACTTCACCTGGCAACATGTTCCTCACTTCCACTACTCCATATGAAGAAGTTCAACCTTATGTTCCCTTCAACTTTTCCCCTTTCACCCTTAACCCATGTCCTCTGGTTTGTATCTCACCTACCCTCAGTGGAAAACACCTTCCATTTACTCTATTTATTCCCCTCATAATTTTGTATATCTTGATCAAATCTCCCCTCATTCTTCTCTGCTCCATGGAATAAAGTCCTACCCTGTTTAATCTTTCCCTAACTCAGTTCTTGAAGTCTTGTCAAATCTTCTCTGTACTCTTTCAATCTTATTGATATCTTTCCTGTAGTTCGGTGACCAAAACTGCACACAATACTCCAAATTTGGCCTTGTAGAACTTTACCATAACATTCCAACTCCTGTACTCAATACTTTTATTTATGAAGGCCAACATACCAGAAGATCTCTTTACAAATGTGTCTACCTGTGATGCCATTTTCAGGGAATTGTGTATCTGTATTCCCAGATCCCTCTGTTCTACTGCACTCCTCAGTTCCCTCCCATTCTCTGTGTACGTCCTACCTTGGTTTATCCTTCCAAAATGCAACATCCATCTTTCATTTTTCAGCTCATTTTTCCAGTGGGTCTAGATCCCTCTGCAAGCTTTGAAAGCCTTCCTTGCTGTCCATGCCTACAGTCTTTGTGTCATCTGCAAACTTGTTGATCCAATTTATATTATCATCCAGATCATTGATTTAGAAGGTAAACAACAAGTCCCAGCACTGATCCCTGAGGCATACCACTCGTCTTTAGGATCTTTTAAGACAGGTACATGGAATTGAGACAAAAGGAGGGTTATGTAGTAGTAAACTTCTGGGTAGTTGTTAGAATAAGTTATTAGGTCAGCACAACACCTGGGCCTGTACCGCGCTGTATATTTCTGATCTGTGATCTCAAGTCAAACCCACAGATACATCTTATACGTTGCAATTGGAAGCAAGTCGTAGCTCCAATGGAACAATGCTTTATGCCCGCATAGAAAGCTGTCAGTTTGATGGGAGAGAGGCTGAAGAAATGTTCCCATGGATTCATTTCCTTAAATGATTGTGTTGATTGTAAAACTAATTTTGCTGCAGGTTTCCACCTGTGGTTGGTGGGGGGAGGGAGGTGAAGAGTAGAGGTAAATTGAATTCCAAATCTGAGAGCAATAAGCATCCCAACTGCTTAGACTATGGATATTTCAAAATCAGACCATTGACCAGAAACTTCCAACGTCCAGTAAATGAGACCTCATTTGGAGGACTGCGTGCAGTTTTGGGCCCCCTATCTTAGAAAGGATGTGATGTTGTTGGAGACGGTGCAGAGGAGATTTACTAGGATGATTCCCAGAATGCAAGGGCTAACGTACGAGGAGTGTTTGGCAGCTCTTGGGTTGTATTCATTGGAATATAGGTGAATGAGAGGAGATCTCATAGAGGTTTTTCGTATTTTGAAATGTTTAGATAGGGTGGATGCCGATAAGATGTTTCCTTTGGTGGGTGAATTGAGGACAAGGCGTCCTAGTCTGAAAATTAGAGGTTATCCATATAAAACAGAGATTAGGAAGAACTTCTTTAGTCAGAGGGTTGTGGACCTGTGGAAATCACTGCTGCGTACAGCAGTGGAAGCCAGGTCACTGGGAGTATTTAAACAAGAAATAGACAAGTATCTCATGAGCGAGGGCATCAAGGGATATGGGGGAAAAGGCTGGAAATTGGAACTAGTGTAGAGTAGCTTAGTGTAGTTTTACGGAACAGACTCGATGGGCCTAGTGGCCTGCTTCTGTTCGTTTGTCTTGTGATCTTGTGAGGCAAGTAGGTCTCTTTTGGAGTGATGTCTAAAGCAGATGTCTAACATGTATTCTCACTGGCTTCCAGCTGGGGGAGCAGAAGAGCTGTTTCAGAGCATGCTTTTTCCTCTGAGGGTAGATGAGACACAAAACCAGATGACATGGGCTAAGGGTTAAAAGGGAGAAGTTGAAGGGGAACCATAGAACATTACAGTCCTGAAACAGGCCCCTTTGGCCTTTCTATTCTGTGCCGAATCATTTTTTTTGCCTAGTCCCACTGACCTGCTCCAAGCCCATTGCCCTCCATACCCGTACCTGTCCAAATTCTTCTGAAATGGTAAAATAGAGGCCACATTCACCACTTCAGTTGGCAGCTCATTCCAACTCCCACTACTCTCTGTGTGAAGAAGTTTCCTCTAAACGTTTTCCTCTTGCACCCTGAGGGGAACTTCTTCACACAGAGAGTGGTGAGAATGTGGAATGAGCTGCCAGCTGAAGTGGTTGAATGTGGGCTCAATTTTCACATTTAAGAAGAATTTGGACAGGTCGATGGATGGGAGGGGTATGGAGGAATATGGACTGAGTGTAGGTCAGTGAAACTTGACAGAATAATAGTTCAGCAGACTAGAAGGGCCTCTTTTCTGTGTAGTAATGTTCTATGGTTCTAAAGCCTTGTTCTTCAGGGCATCAAGCAAGAATTTAGCAGTGCTGAACCCTTGATTTTGTTGCAACTTTTCAGGGTGGATTGCTGCAGGATTTTGTCAGATTAACACAATTTTTCTGGATTCAGGCCCAAACAATAAACAAAAATTCCAAAAGTGAATTGTGTCCAAAGTGCCATGTGACCCTGGGGGATTTTTGCTGGTTTCAGCGTCCATCACTCAGTTACACCAATCCAACATTCATTCCACTTTTAATCTCCCTACATTTCCATCAATAACCCCCCCCCCCCCTCCCTGGAATCTACTCCTCAACCACACATTCAAGGCAATTTACAGTGGCCTGTTAACCCTCTAAACTGTTTTTGGGATGCAGGAGGTAATTTGAGCAAGGAAGTCACAGCTGCGTTATTGATATGAAGCATTTGGAGAGGACATGGATGAGATTCACTGTACTCACACAAGAAAGAAGGACTTCAGTTAGATGGAGTTGGAGTTGTTCTCAGAGCAGAGTGATTGAGGGGATAAAATAGAGGCATTCAAGAACACAACTTAGCAAATTCTGGAGAGAGAAGAGATTGTGAAAACAGGTGGTGAACCCTTGAAACATATGCAAATTTTATGGAACCCATTGCTTTCTACTGCACACAAGACAATTGACTGAGTCCTCTACAAAGATTGAAAGAACAGGTGAAAATGGAGAGTTGTAGACCATTTAGTCATAACCACCTCCAGTAAAATCATAGTGGCCAACATGCAGCCTGTATGAATTTTGGTGTTTTTGTTCATTGTGCTGATGTGCATGACAGTAAACCCTCTTGTATCATTATTATTAGTCTTGGCAGGAATACATTCTGTCAGACTCCAGTCAGGTATGTTTCTTGCCCAGAGAGTGGTGGGTGCATGAAATGGACTGCCAGCAGCGGTGGTGGAGACAGGGGCAATAGGGTCTTTTAAGAAACTATTAGGCCATGGAACTGAGAAAAATGGAGAGTTCTGCAGCAGGGAAATTCTAGGCAGCTGTTAAGAGTAGGTTATTAAGTCGGCACAACATTGCTGTAGACTCTAAGTAACTCCATCATGCACCTACCACCGCACCATCACCCACCCACTACCCCACCACCGCCCTGCCACCACCCTTCCCCTCCATTGCCCAGCCACCACCCCTCGCCTCCATTGTGGACCTACCACCTCTCAACTCCATTACATAGCCACCTCCCCCTCTCCTTCATCACCTCCCCCTCTCCTTCATCAACTCCATTTCACAAAGCACCATCTCCATTTACTCCATCAAACACAGCCTCCTTTCATCGACATCAAGTACATGAAATCCATTGTTTGGTTCAAAACAACCAGTCTCTGCAGTTTCTTTGGCAGAGTGGTCCCATCCCTCTCAGTGATGAACTCAAACAGGATGTTTTCAATGGTGTACCTGTAGAAGTTAAGGAATCCAGGTGACATGCCAAATTTCCTCAGGATTCTGAAGAAGTAAAGATGTTGGTATGTTTTCTTAGCCATCACATCGACATGGGTGGACTGGGACATATCAGTGGAGATGTTTAGCCCTTGGAATTTCAAACTGTCTACCACCTCCACCTCAGCATCATTAATGTGGACTGGGGAGTGAGTTCCGTCCCTGCCCCGGGTCTATAACCAGCTCTTTGGTCTTGCTGACATTGAGGGAGAGGTGGTTGTCTTGGCAGAAAGCCACAGGTCCCTCGATCTCATCTGCAAATTTATAGATGGACCCCCCCCCACCCCCATCCACATCGACGTGATCTACCAGGATCTTTGTCTGAAGAAGGCACACAAAATCATTGAGGACCCCTTCCACTCTGGACAGAGCATCTTTCAGCTGCTCCTGTTGGGGAAGAGATACAGGAGTACAGAGCCAGCAACATCAGACTGAGGAACAGCTTCTTGTGTGTTATGTCTGGTTGTGTGTCTGCACTTTTTGCACTGAGGACCAGAGAACACTGTTTCATTGGGGTGGTACTTGTGCAATCAGATGACAATAAACTGGTAATGAAGCAGCGAAAGGTGCATAGCGAAAAGCAAACGAGATTTTGTTCACATTGACAGGAGAAGATCACTAGGAGAAACCATGCATAGCATCACAGGACCTTTATACGTACGTACTTTGAAGAAGGGCTCAGGCCCAAAACATCGGTAATAGGTGTATGGATGCTGCGAGACTGCTGAGTTCCTCCAGCATCTGTTTTATTTTTAACCTTTAAAGATCCTTCTACCTCGGCATCACATCGGAGTGAAAGATGTCTGATTTTGTCAACACAATGAGGAGGAACGGAGGAGAATTGTGCCAGCGATTAATAATATCGAGCTGAGATTCAGGCTGTTTGAACCAGCTGGTCTGTCCTGACCTTCTGTCTATTCACACCTCCCTTCAATCTTCCTCAAACACCATCAGCCTGGATTACTTGCTCAAGTCTTGGAATCAAAATCTTCTGTCTCCAAGCTGACTGTGCTTCCAACTCATGACATAGATTCTGCTCTTCCATTCCTTATTCAAACGCCTCTGTGCTTGTGCTTCGGTTTTGTTTTGCAGGATTGGGCAATTGGGCCAGTGTTGGTAACAGCATTGATCACTCCATCGAAAGCAGATCCCAGGCCACACATAGGAGAAAGATTGCCCACAATTTGTCCCTTCTGACTTCAAATAGTGTACTCCTGATAAATTGAAAGTGGCTTTTTTTAATGGTTAAACACAAAATTGTCCAATAATTTCATTTAGACAATGTAGATTACACAGCAAAGTGACAATTTAATTCTAAAGAAATTAAATTACAAAGTAATATGAATTCATGCTGGCATTATTATATTGGTGATTCAGACTTCCTTTGGGTCTGAGCTCAGAGCTAGCACTCAGGTAATGATAATACTGTACTCACTTTTAGTACTAATCATGGCAGTACTATTACAGTACTATTACATCCATCAACAGTGGCACCATGTTAGAAATCAGGTACCGTGCTGTCCACTATCTGAACTGACTCTTCCTTGCAGCGCTTGGCTAGTAAAAGATGTCTTGGCTCCACAAAACATTATTTAACCATTTATCTTGTTGCTGTCTGTACTTTTCTATCTTTTAATAATACTTGCATTAAAAAAAGAACCAGAGAACACTACAGAAACAGGCCCTTCAGCTTATCTAGTCCATTCTGCCTAGTTCCACTGACCTGAATCTGGACCACAGCTCTTCCCTATCTAATTTTACTTAATATCGAAATCGAGCCTGCATTCACCACTTCTGCTGGCAGCTTGTTCTACACTCTCTGTGTGACAAAGATCCCGCTAATATTCTCTTTAAACATTTCACCTTTCACCCTTAACCCATGTCCTCTAGTTCTTGTCTCACTCCATGTCAGTGGAAAAAGTCTGTTTGCATTTACTCTTTCTATACCCCTCAAATACTTAATTGGCTGGGAAATATTTTGGCAAACCTGAAAGCCACGAAGTAAACAGAAATTCATTCTTTAAGAGGCATTTGGACAGATGCCTAAGTGGATAAGACAGGATACAGTCAGGGTGCAAGTAAATGAAATTAATGAAGATAAACAAAAAGGTCGGCATAGATGTGGTGGGCTGAAGGGCCCGTTTTATACAGTACATAGTGCACATGAAGAAGATCCTGGACTTTGCAGTAGCTGCTGTACTGCAACTCTATGTAATGGATCTGTACTCCCTCTTTGGGTCTTCAACTTTCACGTAGTTCACTCTCTGCCCTTTATCCCTTGCCTGGGTTCCTCTATGAAGAGCCTGGTGAATCAGAAATTGCAGCTCATAAACTTCATCAAGTTTTCTCTTTCATGTTCACCCAGTTCCCTTTAAAAATACTCACTTAACCCTTGAGGAAGAGAGATCCAAGTGGTAGCAATGGTGCACAAAAAGTTTAATCTTTGTCTTTGTTGGCCAATTATTGGTCCTCGGATCACTGATTACCCTGCCAGTGGAGGGAAAAAAAATCTACTTTTATCAAAACCACTCATACACATTTGTAGTAGTTTTTGTTCATCTGTCGGTGAAAGCACTGTTGCACTTACAAAGTTGATTAAATGTTTCAAGCAGTATTAAATGTAATAAGATGAATGAATAAATGTCCATTTTTGTCATGTTCACTAAATATCAAAGAAAACTTTAATCCTCCTCACAAGTTGAAGTTAGCTTGTGATACCATGGTAAAACTGCAATATTGCAAGCAGAAGGCAATCTGCTGGAGAAATGCAGTTGGTCGAGAAGCATCAGTGGGAAGAATGGTCAATGTTTCAGGTCGAACTCTTCATCCAGACAGAGAATCAGGAGAGAGAAAGCCAGTATAATGAGGGGCCAGAAGATGCAAGAGCATTAGGAATTTGATAACTTTGCCTTCACAGCTGTCTGCAGCAGAGAATTCCCAAGATTTACCAAGTCTAATCAGTGATCCCATTCCTATGACCGAGTCAGGAACTAGCAAAAAAAAAACAGCTGGATGAACTAACTCTGCTGGCTGAGCAGCTTTGGTTGATGACATGGGGTGGGGGAGGTGCAGGGATGAGGAGGATATTCCTGTTCTCCCACTGATGTTGTTTAATCCCGGAGCTCCCCAGCAGACTGTAGTTCAAGCCAGCATCTTTTGTGACTCTAGTCAAAAACTACCTTTTCAGACAGTTGCTTACAGTACTCTTCCTGATACGGCAACAACTAAAAAACATTGGTATTGTGACAGATTATGTTATATTTTATATTGTGTTTGGATGTTTTAAAGGAGATAAATTGAGGCAGGTTTTTTTTTTAGCGTAGGTCACATGCAAACACTTCAAAACAGATCTCATTTAAAGTGCCAGAGCTCTGCTCAAGCCAGACAGTCGAGGCTCCGAGTGCCTTTGCACAAACTTTGAAGAATGCTTATAAGGACTTCACAAGTAGGTGTTAAATGGACACTATGTGGAGTAATGGATTATTGTTTTAGAAAGCAACAAATGAACGAACTCCGATTAGGTCTGGAGCCGCAGTCTGTCTGAGTGTAGTTGGCTGTTCTAAGAGGGTCATGTGGTTTTCTCTGAGAGAGAGAGAGAGAGAATTCAGTTCTACAGTTCAGCAGCTGGCAAGCTTGTGGAAAAATCCCATTTTGAAGACGGGTTGAGTTCTTAGTTCAGCCTGGTCAAAGCCCTTGTGGTCCATACAAGAGGAGAGGACTGGCTGTATAATATTTCACTTGAAATAAGGAAAAAAAAAGGAAGTCTGTGGTGACCTGAAAGAAAGAGGTTATCATCAGGAAAACCCTGATGCGGCAAGTTTTTTCAGCAAGACACGGAAGTGGCAGATCAAAAGGGATCAGTTGTGGGTGTCCAAAGAGCAACAAATCTCTCTCTGAAAACCGACAAGAACCTTCCTGAGTGGTAATCATTTACTTTTCTAGCACCAAAGCCTGGTGAAATTCATAAATATTAAATTCTGTGCACAGTATAAGAATTGCCTGATACTAGTGAACTTGGAGGAGTGAGAAGTGAGATTGGACTGTGAATCAAAGAACTTTTTTTGAACTTATACACAGATTACATATACCTGTGCTTAGAGTTAGAAATGGGTTATGAGGTTAGAATTAGAAGGGGGTTGAGTTAAGTTAATAGCACCAAATCAGGCCATTCAGCACATCTAGTCTGTGCCAATTTATTATTCTGCCTTGTCCCAATGACTTGCACCCAGACCATAGCCCTCCATCCATGTACTTATTGAAATGATCATTAATGTAAAAATTGAACCCTCATTCATCCCTTCCACTGGCAGCTCGTTCTGCACTCTCACCACTCTGCATGAAGAAGTTCCCCCAATGATCCTGTTGAACATTTCATCTTTTACCCTTAACCCATGTCCTTTTGTTCACATCTCACCCAACCTCTAGAAAAAACCTGCTTTAATTTACCCTCTTAATTTTGTATACCTCTATCAAGTCCTCTATCTGGTCCTTGGTGCAAAAGCATTCAAACCTACTACCAGACACAACACACATACAAACAAATTCATATCCTGTGTGTGTGTGTATAGTTTAATAAATAGTAGCATCACAGAGGGTTAGTATGATTAGTTCATTCAGTCATTCAGCAGTCTCACTGCCTGTGGGAAGAAGCTGTTTCTCAGCCTAGTGGTTCTGAGTCATGAATCTCTTTCCTGATGGGAAAGGTGCTGTGTGCAGGGTGGTAGGGGTCCCCAACAATTTGTGAGCCCTCTTCAATGATCCTGGTAGATCAAGTCAGAGGAGGGGGGAATGGCATGGGTGAAGACCCCAGTGATCCTCTCTGCCGTTATTATAGTCCTCTGGATTTACCTCTGATCTAATGTTTGCAGCAACCGTACCACACTGATGCAGCCAGCCAGGACGCTCTCGATAGAACTCCTATAGAAAGTTGATAGGATGGTGGCTGGTAGCCTTGCCCACCTCAGTCTTCTCAGGAAGCATAATTGCCGTTGTGCCTTGCTGACAAGTGAGGAGATGTTCTGGGTATATGTATTCAACTGCACTCCTCAGTGCTCTACTGTTTGTCATGAATGTCCTACTTTGGTTTGTCCTCCCAAAGTGAAACACCTTACATTTATCAGCATTAAATTCCATCTGCCATTTCACTGCCCATTTTTCCAACTGGTCCAGATCCTGATGCAAACTTAGAATGCCTTCCTTGTGTCCACTACACTTCCAATCTTTTCCACATTATCATCCAGATTGCTGAGATCTTTCCTCCCTGCACCATGAACACTGAAGAGAACTACAGCAGCACTCAAAGCCATACATCACAGAAAGAGACCCTTTGTTGACATTTATACTAACTATATTACCAGCACTTGGTCCATAGCCATTCCAGTCCTCAGCAATTCCAGTGCTCATCTGGATACCTTTAAATTCAGTGGGAGATCCTGCCTCAGTCATCATTTTAGGGAATGTGTGCAAGATTCCAAGCATCCTCTGGGTGTAAAAGTTTTCCTCCAATTGCACCTAAACTTATAACCCTACATGTTTGCCCTCTGATTATAGACAGCACTATTATCCATCTTACCTATACCCCTCTTATTCTTGTACATTTCTATTAGGTCCTCCCCTTAACTGCCGTTGCTTTAAAGAAAACAAACTCAGCCAATGCAGTTTCAGTTCCGAAACCTTCCATCTCAGCACATCCTGTTGAGGACACAAGTGATTGCAGATGCTGGAATCTGTAGCCATTAATGACTTCCATCTCAACTCTCTGGGTCTGTACTTAGGAAGAGGAGCTGCTATTACAAGAATTAACTAAAAGCTCCTTCACATAATACTTACATCCATCAGGCACTACTGAAGCAGTCATGATTGCCCTCCCTCGGTCTGATTTGAGGATACATGGATAGGATGAGTTTAGAGGGATAAGGGTCAAATGCAGGCAGGTGGGGCAAGTGAGGGGAAGATATTTTGGTCAGCATGGGCTAGTTGAGCTGAAGGGCCTGTTTCCATGCTGAATGTCTCCTTGAAGGAATGATTCACATTGAAGGAATGATGCAGGCTGACACAGCAGTGTGGCCACATTGTCAGAGGTATTCTTCTGTGGATGGGTCATTCAACCGTAGCTCTGATGATTCAGGGAGATGTTTAAGGTCCCGTGGTGTCTACTTTTACAGAAACATGGTGAGGTTTCAGCCACATTATGTACAATCTTGGTGCCTGCACCATTCGTGGGTACCCTGGACAGATGCCAATTTAGGAAAATTACAACCCATTAACTAACTGACTATTTTAGACAGTTCAAGCAGAATTCTTTGTCGCCCCATGTGAATGTGGAGTCATCATGATGTTCCTTCAAGGTTTGTAGTGATCTTGTGACATTTTCTCTCAGGATAAGGAAATACTGTATATTTCAGCGTACAAGTCAAGTTGTGAAACCCCAGAAAAAATTCTCAAAAGTTGGGGGGAGGGGGGTTCGACAGACGCCTCATATACTTCGGAGATCTTAAGTTCACTGCAAAAACCAGGTTGATGTAAATTCAGCATATGTCGATGCTGGAAGCTCCTCCCCACCACTGGCGCTGTCGCTCCCTGACACCTTCCTACCTGGGACCCTGAGGGCACCTTCGCTGCTCCTGCCTGGTAGGCCGAGGTTCCTGCTCCAGCTCGTGGGCCATTGCCACTGCTGCCTGGTAGGCCATGGTTTCTGCTCCCGCCTGGAGCATGTGGGCTGTCGCTGACTGATAGGTTGGGTTTTTTTTTTAAACTTACATAATTTACACCTTTGTTGCTTGCAATTGGGGTTTTTAAAAAAAAATTTGGGTTGTTCCTGGGAGGCCTGGACAGCCTGGAAAATGGGATTCAACTTATACACCAGATATACCATAAATGCTTTAAAATATGTCTGAAAATGGGGTCAACATATGCCAGTCAACTCGTGTGCTAAAATATACGGTAATTACTCATTTCCAACTTGAAGAAGTGTTACAGTTCGCCTTCTTCCAAATGTGCATTGCAAAATCATCTGCTTGTGTTTCCCTGAAACATCTTGGGCTCCCATTAGTTTCACCATCCTGGCTTCAGGAGATTATCAAAATCTCAAAATCAACAGGGCTTCAAACTGCTACACTACCAGCTCAAACAACCTTGTTCCTTTCCAAGCCCCCTTACGGTTCTTGCTGGAGTTTTGTGTTCTCCCTGTATCCACATGGGTTTTTTCTGCTTTCCTTCCACATCACAAAGAGGTGCAGGTTAATTGGCTACTATAAATTGCCTGAGGGTGTGTAGTCGAGCCTAGGGGGAATTAAAAGTGCACAGAGCAGTACAGCACAGCAATAGCCCCTTCAGCCCATGAAGTCTGCAATGAACACAATGTCCAAATTAAACAAAATCTCTGTTGATTGTATGTGTGTGCGTGTCTCTCTCTCTCTCTCTTTCTCTCTCTCTCTTACATATATATTAAATAATTATAGATACTATTCTAGGAGAATATTCTCGGCGACACTACGTATTATTCTATTTAGTAGAATCCTAGCAAAGATTTTGCCTGCAATGGAGAGCAACGTGATTCCCCTGTAGTTTGAGCAGTCTGATTTCTCGCCTTTGTTTTTGTACAGGGTGATGATGGTGGCATCACGAAGATCCTGAGGCAGTTTACCTTGGTCCCAACAAAGCTTGAAAAACTCATGCAGTTTGGCATGCAGCTCCAAGAAAAGTGCAGAGAACAAAACAAAGGACTCTACATCACCTTTGTTGACCTCACCAAAGCCTTCGACACCGTGAGCAGGAAAGGGCTTTGGTAAATACTAGAGCGCATCGGATGTCCCCCAAAGTTCCTCAACATGATTATCCAACTGCACGAAAACCAACAAGGTCGGGTCAGATACAGCAATGAGCTCTCTGAACCCTTCTCCATTAACAATGGCATGAAGCAAGGCTGTGTTCTCGCACCAACCCTCTTTTCAATCTTCTTCAGCATGATGCTGAACCAAGCCATGA
Organism: Narcine bancroftii; assembly: GCF_036971445.1. Taxonomy (NCBI): domain Eukaryota; kingdom Metazoa; phylum Chordata; class Chondrichthyes; order Torpediniformes; family Narcinidae; genus Narcine; species Narcine bancroftii. Next base: position 245,147,874 of record NC_091474.1, read on the forward strand.
AAGACCCCAACAATGAAGACGCTGTTTACATCCGGTACCGCACGGATGGCAGTCTCTTCAATCTGAGGCGCCTGCAAGCTCACACCAAGACACAAGAGAAACTTGTCCGTGAACTACTCTTTGCAGACGATGCCGCTTTAGTTGCCCATTCAGAGCCAACTCTTCAGCGCTTGACGTCCTGCTTTGCAGAAACTGCCAAAATGTTTGGCCTGGAAGTCAGCCTGAAGAAAACTGAGGTCCTCCATCAGCCAGCTCCCCACCATGACTACCAGCCCCCCCACATCTCCATCGGGCACACAAAACTCAAAACGGTCAACCAGTTTACCTATCTCGGCTGCACCATTTCATCAGATGCAAGGATCGACAATGAGATAGACAACAGACTCGCCAAGGCAAATAGCGCCTTTGGAAGACTACACAAAAGAGTCTGGAAAAACAACCAACTGAAAAACCTCACAAAGATAAGCGTATACAGAGCCGTTGTCATACCCACACTCCTGTTCGGCTCCGAATCATGGGTCCTCTACCGGCACCACCTACGGCTCCTAGAACGCTTCCACCAGCGTTGTCTCCGCTCCATCCTCAACATCCATTGGAGCGCTTACACCCCTAACGTCGAAGTACTCGAGATGGCAGAGGTCGACAGCATCGAGTCCACGCTGCTGAAGATCCAGCTGCGCTGGATGGGTCACGTCTCCAGAATGGAGGACCATCGCCTTCCCAAGATCGTGTTATATGGCGAGCTCTCCACTGGCCACCGTGACAGAGGTGCACCAAAGAAAAGGTACAAGGACTGCCTAAAGAAATCTCTTGGTGCCTGCCACATTGACCACCGCCAGTGGGCTGATAACGCCTCAAACCGTGCATCTTGGTGCCTCACAGTTTGGCGGGCAGCAACCTCCTTTGAAGAAGACCGCAGAGCCCACCTCACTGACAAAAGGCAAAGGAGGAAAAACCCAACACCCAACCCCAACCAACCAATTTTCCCTTGCAACCGCTGCAATCGTGTCTGCCTGTCCCGCATCGGACTTGTCAGCCACAAACGAGCCTGCAGCTGACGTGGACTTTTTACCCCCTCCATAAATCTTCGTCCGCGAAGCCAAGCCAAAGAAAGATACTATTATATAACAATCATATTTACCTCTGCTTCTACCTCTGGAAATTCATTCCAGACACCCAGCGCTCTATGTCACACATGTCCAACTCTGGCCCGCGATATAATTATATTTGGCCCGCAAGATCATATTAAATATATATTAGAGTTGGCCCGCTGGCCGCCGCGCCAGTATAGCGCATGCACACTGAAGGTGAAAATGAAGACGCCGGAGGTGTGGAGGGATCTCAGAGTCGCGAATCCCGGGGATCGGAGCGCCGCACTCAGCCCGTCTGGCTCCCGGACACAGACGCGGCTGGAGTTGGGGATCATCCTCGCTGGGTCTGCGCTTCAGCGGCGACGCCGGACCGAACGTCTCATTGGCGATGCCTTCCCCCTCGCTCCGTGCGCGGCGGACCCTGCCTCCCGCTCCTTTTGTTGGAGACGAGCCCGGTGCCGTGAGATCGCAGTTTAATCCCTCTCCAACCATGGGAGGGGGTGGGAGCAACGCGCTCTTCTCAGCCAATTCCTCCACCGCCCCGGACGCCGGCGTTTCAACGGGGGGTTCGGGTGCCTTCGTCAGGTGACCGACCTGTTGGTCCAAGACAAGGGGAGAGCGTACAAACTCCACACAGACAGCACCTGAACTCGGGTGAACGTGGAGCTGCGACACCACATTCCACATCAGGACTGTGTGTAAGATTGGGAGCAGTGAGACAGAAGCTTATTTTGTTCCTGTGATTTAAGCCTTTCTTGGGGTGGGGGGGGGGTCCTTCTCTGACCACTTGCCTAACAATTAATCTAATCAGATGTGGAGTTACCACAATACAACAGTTCTCAACCTTTTTCTTTCCACTCACGTCCCTGTGCCATTGGTGCTCTGTGATTAGTAAGGGATTTGCTTAAGGTGGTCTGTGGGTGGGAAGAAAAAGTTTGAAGACCACTGCTTTAATCATCCCTCATTGACTCGTCATGTGCACGGTTTCAGACGCTAAAGGAAATGGGCCAATGACAATGACAATGAAAGAGTTTATCCAAAACTATTATTAAACATTTATTTTAATGTTAAACTTTATTTAAAGTTTAACATTACATATGTTGAAAGAAGTGAAAACATGCAGATGTTGTTGAAAATTTTCAATAAATATTTAGTTCGGCCCTCGACTTAGTCCAAGTTTTTAATTTTGGCCTTCCGTGAATTTGAGTTTGACACCCCTGCTCTATGTAAAAAAAAACCCTACAGCTCTATGCAAAAACTCCCTCCTCACATTAAACTGACCAAGGGCCCAGGCCTGAAACATTGGTGACCCTTTAATTCCTACAGATGCTGCATCACCTTCCCGTTGAGTACTGCAGCCGATCTGAGAATCTGTAGATTTCCTTGTTTAACTTAAATTGATGTCCTCAACTATTCGACATTTTTACCCTGGGCAAAAGGATTCTAACCATCTACTCTCATTATTCCACTTGTAATTTTATAAACTTCTGTCAGATCTCCCATTCCGCCTCCAAAGCTCCAGAAAAAACAACCCATAATACAGCCTCCTGAAACAATCTATTCCAAACTCTGCCACAGGAAGAAATTACAATGTGAACAAAGGAAAGAATTTGAAGATATGCTATCTGAAAAAATACAACATCTCCAATGAATCCTGGGAATGTGTGGTCCATGATGATCAAAATGGAGATGAAGCATTCGGGATGGCACCAAGAACTTTGACGGCATATATCAGGAGCACAAAGGAGTCCTACATAAGTGGTACAAGGAGTGCAGCCCCTTTCAAACAACCCACCAATCAGGCTCTTGCTGGAAGAGTCTGCGCTTTCTGCGATGATCTTAACAGCCACCAGAATGGAATCAAGTCATCCTCGATTTTGAGGGACTGTCCAAGAACACGTTGAAAAGCTGGAAATTTGGTCAGTGTTTTATTGAGCAATAACCAAGAATGCAGGTCAAATACCTTGCACACTTCTTGCACCTATTATTTCATAGGGGGTTGTCAAATCTCCCTCAATCTTTTTTTTTTGAAGAGGGAAAACAACTGCTGAACCTTTCATATCTGGAACCTCTCAACACTGGAACCAATCTGATAAGTCTTTTCTGCAGCCTTACTGGGACCTTCATATCTTTCCTAAAGTGTCACACAGAGAGTGGTGGAACAAGCTGCCAGTTGAAGTGATGAATGTGGGCTCAATTTTAACATTTAAGAAGAATTTGGACAGGTATATGGATGGGAGAGGTCTGGAGAGCTATGGACTGGCTGCAGGTCAGAGGAACTAGGCAGAAAAATGGTTCAGTACAGACGAGAAGAGCCAAGGGGGTCTGTTTCAGTGCTGTAATGTTCTATAGTTCTTGGGTAATGATCAGAAATAAATGCAATGCATGCAATGAAATGCATGATTATGGTTATGTTCCATCTGACATTCAACAACTCCATGAATCTCATATACTTTATTAAACAAGTTCTACCTCTTCATCACTTTTCTGCATTTTATTTGGGAATTATGTCAGTCTGCATTGTCAGGCTTTGTCTTCCCCATCACTGCTCTCCTTTGCAGTAGATTTTATTTTCCATGTGCTCTGCTCCTTCCATCATCCAACATATGTCTTCTTGGTCTATAATCATCCAACTCACTGTCCACTACACTTCCAGCATTGTGGTATCAACACATTTTAAACCATACCTAGTTTATTAAAACATCAAAATAACACTAGTTACAGCTCTTTCTTCTCTTTGGCTTGGCTTTGTGGATGAAGATTAATAGAGGGGTAATGTCCACGTCACCTGCAGGCTCGTTTGTGCCTGACAAGTCCGATGCGGGACAGGCAGACACAGTTGCAGTGGTTGCAAGGGAAAATTGGTTGGTTGGGTTTTTCCTCCTTTGTCTTTTGTCAGTGAGGTGGGCTCTGCAGTCTTCTTCAAAGGAGGTTGCTGCCCGCTGAACTGTGAGGCGCCAAGATGCGCGGTTTGAGGCGATATCAGCCCACTGGCGGTGGTCAATGTGGCAGGCATCAAGAGATTTCTTTAGGCAGTCCTTGTACCTCTTCTTTGGTGCACCTCTGTCTCGGTGGCCAGTGGAGAGCTCGCCATATAACACGATCTTGGGAAGGCGATAGTCCTCCATTCTGGAGACGTGACCTACCCAGCGCAGTTGGATCTTCAGCAGCGTGGATTCGATGCTGTCGGCCTCTGCCATCTCGAGTACTTTGATGTTGATGATGAAGTCGTTCCAATGAATGTTGAGGATGGAGCGGAGACAACGCTGGTGGAAATGTTCTAGGAGCCATAGGTGATGCTGGTAGAGGACCCATGATTCGGAGCCGAACAGGAGTGTGGGTATGACAACGGCTGTGTATACGCTAATCTTTGTGAGGTTTTTCAGTTGGTTGTTTTTCCAGACTCTTTTGTGTAGTCTTCCAAAGGTGCTATTAGCCTTGGTGAGTCTGTTGTCTATCTCGTTGTCGATCCTTGCATCCGATGAAATGGTGCAGCCGAGATAGGTAAACTGGTTGACCGTTTTGAGTTTTGTGTGCCCGATGGAGATGTGGGGGGGGGGGTGCTGGTAGTCATGGTGGGGAGCTGGCTGATGGAGGACCTCCGTTTTCTTCAGGCTGACTTCCAGGCCAAACATTTTGGCAGTTTCCGCAAAACAGGACATCAAGTGCTGAAGAGCTGGCTCTGAATGGGCAACTAAAGCGGCATCGTCTGCAAAGAGTAGTTCATGGACAAGTTGCTCTTGTGTCTTGGTGTGAGCTTGCAGGCGCCTCAGATGGAAGAGACTGCCATCCGTGTGGTAACGTATATAAACAGCGTCTTCATTTTTGAGGTCTTTCATGCCTTGTTTCAGCATCATGCTGAAGAAGATTGAAAAGAGGGTTGGTGCAAGAACGCAGCCTTGCTTCACACCATTGTTAATGGAGAAGAGTTCAGAGAGCTCATTGCTGTATCTGACCCGACCTTGTTGGTTTTCGTGTAGTTGGATAACCATGTTGAGGAACTTTGGGGGGCATCCAAGGTGCTTTAGTATTTGCCAAAGCCCTTTCCTACTCATGGTGTCGAAGGCTTTGGTGAGGTCAACAAAGGTGATGTAGAGTCCTTTGTTTTGTTCTCTGCACTTTTCTTGGAGCTGTCTGAGGGCAAAGACCATGTCAGTAGTTCCTCCGTTTGCACGAAAGCCGCACTGTGATTCTGGGAGAACATTTTCGGTGACACTAGGTATTCTTCTATTTAGGAGAATCCTAGCGAAGATTTTGCCTGCAATGGAGAGCAGCGTGATTCCCCTGTAGTTTGAGCAGTCTGATTTCTCGCCTTTGTTTTGGTACAGGGTGATGATGATGGCATCACGAAGGTCCTGAGGCAGCTTTCCTTGGTCCCAGCAGAGCTTGAAAAACTCATGCAGTTTGGCTTGCAGAGTTTTGCCACCAGCCTTCCAGACCTCTGGGGGGATTCCATCCATACCTGCTGCTTTGCCACTTTTCAGTTGTTCAATTGCCTTATATGTCTCTTCCCGGGTGAGGACCTCATCCAGCTCTAGCCTTAAGGGCTATTAAGGGAGCTGGAGCAGGGCGGATTCTTGGACTGAGCGGTTGGCAGTGAAAAGAGATTGGAAGTGTTCTGACCATCGGTTAAGGATGGAGATCTTGTCGCTGAGGAGGACTTTGCTGTCTGAGCTGCGCAACGGGCTTTGGACTTGGGGTGAGGGGCCGAACACAGCCTTTAGAGCCTCGTAAAAACCCATAAAGTCGCCAATGTCTGCACTGAGCTGGGTTCGTTTGGCGAGGCTAGTCCACCACTCACTTTGGATCTCCCGGAGTTTGCGCTGAAGATGGCTGCTTGCGTGACGGAAGGCTCGTTTCTTCTCTGGCCAGGACGGCTTTGTAACACTAGTTACAGCACAGACTGGCAAAAATGCTTCTGAAAACCATTTTCCCATTTCATGCCATTCCTGCTCCATTTTCCATGGGTTTCTACTGTTAACCAACCTCCGTCTTTATCAAATGTTTTCTCAAAATCGTTATCCATGGGATCTACCACCATTTCTTCACCATGAGAAAATCAAATTAAGAAAAAAGCCACACTTGAAACTACTCCATAATTCTGTGAGAACAGCTGATCAAATATTCTGCCAAATCCCCACAACTTTTACTTCCCCTATTGTCCACAATAATTTACCTCAAATGGCTTCAAGTACACAGTGAGTCACTATTTAGACCTCTCTTGGGTTGGGAATAAATTTGACTTGACTTGAATTCCAAAAGTTCATAATCCTATAACAGAAGGAAGGTCTTCCTCATCAATCTTAAAACTGAGCTGAGGTGCACTGGTATTAGGTTCTCACACAAAGGGCAATATTCTTTCAAAATTTATTATGTCAAGTTCATGGAAAATGCCACAATACAACATCCAGTCCAGAAGGACTGGTTCCCGGGCGTGAGGACAATCTGGCTGTGACATCTGTCACCCCATTGATCGCTAAGGATGATCCGGCTAGGTGGGTGTCACCCTTCCCTCACAGCTCCATGTGCATCCCTCCTGAGGCTTAGCACTTGGTCGCAGAGGATGGCCCGCTAAGAGAGGATATGACCTAGCTCCTCCCCTGCTAGGCTAAACCTCAAAACCCCAGAAGGACTGGTTCCCCAGCATATTGCACCAGAAACCATCCTATATACACCAGGAATTGCTCTTCCACAGTATAGTTACAAATTCGATTCGATCAACATATGGGTAAGTAAAGACACTCATGTTTACAATTTTATCCTTATTGCATGAGCCACTAATTTGCTGCTTCACATTATTCCCAACATCACCACTCATACGGAGAGATGAACACAACTCACATTGGTATTTTCTGCCCCTGAGAATTTCTTAGCTCCACCCATGCAGATTCCACATCACTCAAGCAAACATCTTTCCTCATTATTGTGTTAATCTTTTTGAATTATGTTCCCTTTTTTTTGTTTGTTTTTCTAAACACTCAGTACCCCTGGATGTTCACATGTCTCTCTAATCTCACTTACACAAAACCCATTTATATTCATTTGCATGTTCAATATATTCATCTTAATGCAAATGTTTCACTATTTTCACATAAAGCCTTTTTAACATTCTTAGTCCCTTTAGCATCATCTCTAATTCGTGATGGAGTATAGGAAGGAGATGGAGAGTTTACTGGTATGGTGGCAGGACATCTCCCTGGTTGTTAATAAAAGGAAGGAAGGACCTCCCCTGCTGCCAGGAACTTGCCTTCTGCCGCTTTCACCTGATAAGTTATCTCCACCAGCTTTCTCCAGTTTTGTGTTCGAGAGTGGGATGGCCACAGGGGATTCTAACACAACCTGTCTCCTTCCACTGTGCCTGGTGGTCATCCATTCCATTCCTGTTTCTGCCTGTGTAATGTTTTACCTGCTGTGCGACGCTATCCCTCATCGTACCATCCACGGAAATCTCAGTATTGTGGGGACTTGACAATTAATCTGCCTGCAGCTAGGATTCCAATATGTGGTTAACCAGCATCTGCAGATAATTACATTTCCTACACGTGTTCACCAGTAACAGTGGTAGTCATAGAACGTTGTAGTATGGAAACAGGACTGAACATCCATGGCGACCAAGGAAGTAAGGGGAAATTAAGAGGGTGAGCTTTGTTATATGTGAAGCTAAAGGTCTTTTCTGGAGGGGGCTGGGTGGGAGAGAGTAACAGTCACTGCGAAATCAGTTGACGCTTTGAACAAATGGAGAGGGAAGTTGTGGTTGCCCGTCAAGGGACAAGAGGCAACTCAGAGAGGGCGGTACAATTGGGGTTAAGAGAATTTTAGATGTGGGAATAGTGGAAATATTTTATGTTTTAGAAGTGTTGTCTTACAGTGTGTTCGTGTTAGCTATAGAACCACTGGCAGAACTGATAAGAACAGAAAATAAAATAAGAGGGATAAAAATAAAAGAGAAGGAATATAAAATCAGTCTATTTGCAGATGACATCATAGTATACTTAACAGAACCAGAAATATCAATAAAAGAATTACATAAGAAATTGAAGGAATATGGAGAAGTATCAGGGTACAAGATCAACGCAAATAAAAGTGAAGCAATGCCAATGAATAATGCGGATTTCACAAAGTTTAAGAAAGAATCACATTTAGATGGCAAACACAAGCAATTCGATACCTAGGTATACAACTAGATAATAATCTAGGCCATCTATACAAACTAAATTATCAGCCATTAATGAAGAAATTACAAGACGACTTAGAACATTGGAAAGATTTACCACTAACACTGATAGGAAGGGTAAATTGCATTAAAATGAATATCTTCCCAAGGATACAATACCTATTTCAATCGTTACCAATTCACCTAACAGAGAAATTCTTCAAGGAGCTAAAGAAAATAATAAGGAAATTCTTATGGAAAGGGGGGAAACCGAGGATAGCGCTAGATAAATTAACAGAATGGTACAAACAAGGGGGCTTACAGCTACCAAATTTTAAGAATTATTATAGGGCAGCACAATTAAGATACCTATCAGATTTTTATCAAACAAGGGAAAAACCAGATTGGACCAGATTAGAGCTAGATAAAATACGGGAGAAGGTACCTGAACATATACTATATAAATGGGATGAAAAGCTGGTGCAACATAGGAATTCACCAGTACTGCACCATCTGCTCAACATTTGGAAGAAAATTCATGTAGACAGGAATAAAACAAATTATCAACTACCAAAACTAACATTGATGCAAAATCAACTAATCCCTTTCACAATAGATAACCTTTCCTTGAGAGAATGAGAGAGAAAAGGGATCAAAAGAATAGAAAATTGTTTTTTGGGAAATAATTTATTATCTTTTGAACAAATGAAGGACAAATATGGTATAACTCACGGTACAATGCTTGCATACCACCAACTGAAAACCTGCTTGAAGGACAAATTGGGAAGCAGGCTGAGGTTACCAGAAGGAAGAAATTTTGAATATGTGATTACAGACACAATGATAATTAAAAGATTTATAACAAACATGTACATCAAACTGCAAGAGAAAGAGAACGAGGAAACAAGCTGTAAACCCAAACAAAAATGGGAACAAGATCTAAACATAAAGATAAAGAATGAAACATGGGAAAAGCTATGTTCCGGAACTATGAGAAATACAATAAACACGAGATTACGCATGATACAATATAATTGGTTACACAAGCTACACACTACGCCCCAAAAGTTAAATAATTGGGACCCAACAGTATCAGATAGATGTTTTTGCTGTAAGAAGGAAATGGGAACAACAGTACATGCAATTTGGGCATGTGAGAAAGTGGAAAAGTTTTGGGAAGATCTAAACCTGGTATTAAATAAAATCACAAAAAGCAACATACCAAAAAATCCAAAGATCTTTCTTCTAAGTTATATAAGAAGTAAAGAACTTGGACTCGATTTGGATGGAGCACAAAAAAGATTTATTATGATAGCCTTAGCTGTATCAAAAAAATGTATTATGTCAACCTGGAAATTAGAAGATAGCCTGAGAATACAGCAATGGTACATAGAAATGAATAAATGTATTCCATTGGAAAAAATAATATATAATTTAAGAAATAACATCACAGTATTCGAACAAATTTGAGAACCGTACATGGAACACAACAGAGAGGTCCTACCGCGGACCTCCACCGCCTAAAATGACAGAAGGAGAAGATGACGAAATGAACATATACTATATAAATGGACCTGTTACTGTCTACATTTTAAAATTTAAATAAGACAACAGAAAAGGGAGCAGTATTACAATAAGTAGTGTAGGGGTAGAAAAAAGCACAAATACAAAGCTCAGAGTGAAAAGAACAGTTAAATACGGAGCAAAAGCATTTTTTTTTTGCCACTGAGATATCAATTTAAGAGTATAACAGAAGGAAAGAGGTGGTGTTGGAATTTGGTGTTTTCAAGCAAAAGAAGAAGAGACATGAATGAGTATAAGGCCAGTGGGTCCCTTGATATGTTGACAGCTTTCCCAAGACAGATGGAAGTACAGACAGTTAGACCACAAGAACATACAGGAGTGGTAAACCTTTTAATTTAGACATGTAGCACGGTAACAGGCCATTTCAGCCCACAAGTCCATGCCTCCACCTTCACCCCCAGTATGTTGGTACATAGACCAAAATGCTGTATGTCTAAATTAAAAAGGTTTCCCACCCCGAGTGGGAATGAGGCTATTCAGCCCAGCGAGTCTGTCCCATCATTTAATCATTCTCACTCGGTCCCACTGCCCAAACCCCATAAGGTTAGATACCCTGGTTAATCAAGAACCTATCAATCTCTGGCTTAAATAAATTCAATGACTGGCCTGTGGCAAAAAATTCCACAGATTTACCACCCTCTGGCTAAGGAAATTCCTCCCACATTACTGTTCTAAGTGGACACTTCAATTCTGAAGTTGTGCCCTCTTCTCCACACTCTGTTCAATGTTTCAATGAGATCCCCCTTCCTTGTTATATTAAGTACACTGTTTGACCTGCTGAGTTTCTCCAGTACTGTGTTTTTACACCGTTTGACCTGCTGAGTTTCTCCAGTACTGTGTTTTTACACCGTTTGACCTGCTGAGTTTTTCCAGCATTGAGTTTTTACACCGTTTGACCTGCTGAGTTTCTCCAGTACTGTGTTTTTACACCGTTTGACCTGCTGAGTTTCTCCAGTACTGTGTTTTTACACCGTTTGACCTGCTGAGTTTCTCCAGTACTGTGTTTTTACACCGTTTGACCTGCTGAGTTTCTCCAGTACTGTGTTTTTATACCGTTTGACCTGCTGAGTTTCTCCAGTACTGTGTTTTTACACCGTTTGACCTGATGAGTTTCTCCTGCATTGAAGCTTTACACCGTTTGACCTGCTGAGTTTCTCCTGCATTCAGTTTTTACACCGTTTGACCTGCTGAGTTTCTGCAGCATTGAGTTTTTACACCGTTTGACCTGCTGAGTTTCTGCAGCATTGAGTTTTTACACCGTTTGACCTGCTGAGTTTCTCCTGCATTGAGTTTTTACACCGTTTGACCTGCTGAGTTTCTCCTGCATTGAGATTTTACACCGTTTGACCTGCTGAGTTTCTCCAGCATTGAGTTTTTACACCGTTTGACCTGCTGAGTTTCTCCAGCATTGAGTTTTTACACCGTTTGACCTGCTGAGTTTCTCCTGCATTGAGTTTTTACACCGTTTGACCTGCTGAGTTTCTCCTGCATTGAGTTTTTACACCGTTTGACCTGCTGAGTTTCTCCTGCATTGAGTTTTTACACCGTTTGACCTGCTGAGTTTCTCCTGCATTGAGTTTTTACACCGTTTGACCTGCTGAGTTTCTCCTGCACTGAGTTTTTACACCGTTTGACCTGCTGAGTTTCTCCAGCACTGAGTTTTTACACCGTTTGACCTGCTGAGTTTCTCCTGCATTGAGTTTTTACACCGTTTGACCTGCTGAGTTTCTCCTGCATTGAGTTTTTACACCGTTTGACCTGCTGAGTTTCTCCAGCATTGAGTTTTTACACCGTTTGACCTGCTGAGTTTCTCCAGCATTGAGTTTTTACACCGTTTGACCTGCTGAGTTTCTCCAGCATTGAGTTTTTACACCGTTTGACCTGCTGAGTTTCTCCAGCATTGAGTTTTTACACCGTTTGACCTGCTGAGTTTCTCCAGCATTGAGTTTTTACACCGTTTGACCTGCTGAGTTTCTCCAGCATTGAGTTTTTATTTCAACCACGCTGTCTGCAGTTGGGTTTGGCTGTGGACCTCCTCTTTTATTCGAGGGACGAAAGTTGAGTAATGACTCTCCGCTGTTTAGTTCGCATGAATGCAGTGGAAAGGCGATAAAAATGCATTGGTGTGGAATTGCACGCAATAAGAATTAAGGCATGAAATAAAAGGCCCAACAACGACGAGGATGGGATTCGAACCCACGCGTGCAGAGCACAATGGATTAGCAGTCCATCGCCTTAACCACTCGGCCACCTCGTCCCATTGGTACCACATGCAGGCCTGTGGCAGGCACTCCTCCCCTCCATACCTTGACAGCCAGGTCCCACCAACAACGGCCTGGACCACGCCGCACGGAACCCCCCACCATTACCTGCACCCCCCGTGGAGTTTGAACATCCCAGCAGCAGGCCGCTCTCATCCGGAATGAAAAGTTCTTGGCAAAGCCCCGAACACCTGATCGCCTGCAGCTCCTCTTCGCTCGGCCCCCGGACAGTCCCACTCAACTGTCAGCTCGAGCCGGAGAGTGAGGGGCGGGCTGCGAGGCCCCCGTAGGTTCCTATTGGTTAATCGCCTTCCCGTTTCTCTGTGCGATTAGCTCATGGAGCCGTCATTCACTTTCCCAGACCCCTCATCACGTTAGGTTTACACTTATCATGTTCGGTTGATCAAGATTCCCCGCTGCGCAACCTTTGATTGGTCAAGCGGTTCAATCAAGAGCCGCGCCCTCTGGCGCATTCCCGTTGATCATTGGCTTGCGGGCCGTCAATCAGATGCGTGCGCCCGCCTTCCGCTCGGTGATTGGTGCCGTCGAGGTGGGTGGGAACGTCAACACGGGGGCGGGCGGTCGGTGGGTTGACTGACCCATGGTTGCGCTCGTTGTTATCGTCGGTCCCTTCTTCCTTCTGCTGTCGGCGGCGGCTGTATCCGTATCCTGGGGAAGGGGACCTCGCGCCTCGCACGTTCGGGTTACTTGACTGAGGGAGCCAGTCTGGAATAGCGTGGGCCATCTGTGGCCAGGTAGGGTCCCCTCAGCAACTCGCCGACTCAGTTCTCTGGACGCCCGTAACTTTTCCACACGGCCGGCCGGCCCGGGGAGGGGGGGGAAGGGAGGGAGGGGAGGGGGGGGGAAGGGGAGGGGAGGGGAGGGGGGGGAAGGGGAGGGGAGGGGGGGGAAGGGGAGGGGGGGGAAGGGGAGGGGGGGAAGGGGAGGGGGGGAAGGGGAGGGGGGGGAGAGAAGGGGAGGGGAGGGGGGGAGAGAAGGGGAGGGGAGGGGGGGGAAGGGGAGGGGGGGGAAGGGGAGGGGAGGGGGGGGAAGGGGAGGGGAGGGGGGGGAAGGGGAGGGGGGGGAAGGGGAGGGGAGGGGGGGGAAGGGGAGGGGGGGGAAGGGGAGGGGGGGGAAGGGGAGGGGGGGGAAGGGGAGGGGTGGGGGGAGGAGGGGTGGGGGGAGGAGGGGTGGGGGGGGAGGGGTGGGGGGGGAGGGGAGGGGGGAGGGGAGGGGTGGGGGGGTGGTGCGGGGAGGGGAGGGGGTTGCAGTGACTGTTTGTGTGGAGTCCGGTCCTGGCTGCACAGAAGAGCAGGTTGAGTTTCTTTTTGTTCATCACCTGTCAACTGGATTCCAGCAATATCTGCTCAGTTCGCCCACCACATCTAGGGGTTCACGCCTTGCCGGGAAACATGTGAACGCTTTCTCCAAGTGCATGTTATGTAAGGTTTTGGAGAGACA